>NW_010247070.1:0-8493 GCF_000690775.1 Eurypyga helias | reverse complement strand
CCCCCCCAACCTTCCCACCTCTCAAAGAGTACACTAGGGGTGCACAAGAAGTTGGGATGCAAGACAACTGAGATGGTTGATGTCAAATGGTGAAAGGGATATTCGGGATATTCAGTATATTCAGTATCAGTTGTCCTCATGCTCAGCAATAAAACTGGGGTCATTTGTCTTCCAAAGTAGACATTTTTGGCAGAATGACTGTGCATTATTTCTGCTAGTAGGAAGTGGTGGGTGACTGCATCGCTTCCTAGTTTCCCTAGTTTTCTTCACTTATTAAACTATCAACCTGTGAGTACTTTTTGTTTTGCTCTTCCAATTCTCTCCCATGTCTAGCTGGGAGGAGAGTGAGCAAATGGCTATAGGGTTACTTAGCTGCTGGCCAGGGTTAACCTACAGCAAGTACTAACCACAGTGTTTCAAGCAATTGATGCATCTAACACGATTTTCTTCCTTTGTCAGTGACCATAAGTAGGTTGTAAGGAAAAGAAGAGCAAGACAAACGTGTATGGTATAGTATACGATATGGTGTATGGTATGGAGGATGGGATGTGATGGGATGGATTGGGATGGGATGGGATGGTATGGGACAGGACGGGATGGGATGGGATGGGATGGGATGGGATGATGTGGTGTGGTGTGGTGTGGTGTGGTATGGTGGATGGGAGGGGATGTTATGGTGCATGGTACGATATGTTGTATGGTATAGTATGGTGTTGAAGACTACCAGGCCTGTAGTTTGCTGGGTCCTCTTTTGGATCCTTCTTGTAGATGGGTATGGCATTTGCCCTCTTCCTGTCATAAGGACTATCCCCTGATCTCCATTATAGACAGTGGACTATCAACCATGTCAGTGACTTCTTTTAACACTTTGGAGTGGATCTCATCTGGGACCATAGATTTATGTAACTTGATCCCTTTCAAGAGGCCACACACCAGCCTTTCCTCTATTGCTGTTGGGTTGACAAATGCATTGTTGTAGATACTTAATTCTGTGATCTGGGGTCTAGCAACTCTACCGAAGACAGAGGCAAAGAAAGTGTTGAGAACCTCTGCCTTTTCAGCATTATTAACTGTTTTCCCTGCTCAGTTTAGCAATTGATCAATACCTTCCATGTTCGGCTTCTTACTACTCACATATCTGAAGGACCCTTTCTTCTTCTTGACATCTTTGGCCAGTTTCAGTTCTAGCTGTGCCTTATCCTTCCTGACCTCCTGATAACAAGGTTATCATCTCTACATCCAAGGCTACTGTAGGTAGTTATGTTGTCAAGTAAGTCTTCTCAGTTTGCAAGAAGTAAATATGGCAATTTGCAGTTCCTTGTCAGCATGTCCAACATTTACAGCATGAATTAGCTCTCTATGCATTCCAGAAACCTGCTGGATGACTGATGAACTGCTGTGTTGTTTTTCCACTAAATGTCTAGGTAATCACAGTCACTCATGAGGACCAGGTCTTGCTATTTTGATTGGCACCAAGCACTAAGCTTCATGTTTTCACAGACATATCAAACTGAAGTTTCACTCAGAGTGATAAACGTCTGTCAGACTCCATCAATTTATATAAGAATCAAGGGTGTTGATCCTTGTTGATCAAAGGTGCAAATCTCCTGGTTTGGGCTTGCTCTATTGGTGGTGGTGGTAATGGTGTTTTTTGTTGTTTGTTTTTCTCCCCAGTAACTCAGTTTTGTTAGGTGTTTTGTTGATCTTTACAGCATGGAATTGGACATATTTTTTAAAATAAATTTGTACCAATAGCAGACAGTGTCCCTTTTTACTCCCTTTAACACATGATTTATAAATAAGGCAAACAGAAAAATGTCCCAGCATGTAAACCTGTAGAACCCTATTCTTGATTTTCCTTTTTGCCAGAACTTAATCATTGTTTAAAATATTTTTAAAGCTTTCTCTTTGTTCTGCTGAATAAGAAAGAGTTGTATGAATGTGATCATCTTTACTTAAAGAACCTCTTCTTGGTATCAAAAAATGTATAACAAAGAATGAAAGGGAGTATATTCATTTCATGTAAATCATGCCATAAGAAACCAACCAAGTTTTAATTTACGAAGTTTACAAAAATTCATGTTACTATAGTTTTATTACAATAAAACCAATGTTGCTCTAAAGTAATTAAATGAAATCTGTATGAAGAACTTCTAACTGTATTAGTCAAACTTGAAATGAATAATCTGTATTTCATACTGAATGTTGCTCCCTTCTTATATTTCCACTATGAAGAATGGTATTAGTTTTCCAACTAATTAACATGCATCGTCACTCTGAAGTCTAGCATCAAATTTTATTTTCGATGATTTTTAATTAAAGAAGCAACTCAGAACAGATTACAATTTTGTGCAAAAAAATATTAAAAAGTGGCTGGAATAAATTCTCACAGAATGTGCTTACCAAAAAATTCTGAATGCCTTAAGTCTTAATGAATCAGCAAAAACATCAAATACTTTCATCTTAGAAGTATTCAGTTAATGAGGAGAATATATTAAAAAAATAACATATTCAATGATTTTCAGAAAAAAAAAGAATAACATTATTTGTGAATAGGTTTAATGAGCTCCATTCTTAATGTAATTCAGGATATTTAGCAGATGCATCATCTACTTAAAATTTACACAATTTTTGCAAATATAAGAATATTTTCTTGATGGCTATACTACTGCCACAGAAGTAACAATGCCTTGGACTACACTGTACACACTATTATTTTGGTAGAATAGAAATTGAATGCTTTTCTTAATATAGCCTTCTGTTAAAAAAATTATCTTCAAGTAAATTTATTTTCCAATAAAAGTTATTCTCTACTTGATTTTAAGCATCTTATATAGCTGCCAAAGTTAAAAGCTTAAATACTGTACACTCTGTATTGCCAATGAAGAAGAACAAGCAAAAAAAAAAAAAAAAAAAAGAAGAAAACTGGAGAGAGAGAAAGATGCATAGCCATGTGATTTAGAAACTCTAAGATCAATAACTAAAATAGAGGGTAAGAATTTTGTCATGGTTTTGTTCTTTTTTTTTCCAAAAATCAATTTAATGTGACTGAGAATATAGTGGAACCAAAAGTTACCTTTGTTATAAAAAAATATATATTATAAAAGCTATCTAAATTTCAGCCATAGTTCTGCCAATTTATACAGGGATTTGTTTTGTTCCAGCAGTACTCCCACCAACAGAATGATATAGAAGGTTACGAAATGGAAAATAACCACATCTGAGATTTCAGAATATTTGAATTTATTTTCTTTGGTAACTGTTTAAAAGATAAAGAACAATGCTATTGCTTAAAATATAATTCAATACAGAGAATAAGGTAAACTATCAGTTCCAGTATTTCTTTGTTAATTGTATTATAAGAATAAACTATCACGCTCCCTAGTCACAATTTGTTGCAATCTTAATAAGAGCCATTATTGCAATGGGCACTGAGTGGAATAGCTACTAATTGACATTAACAAGTTTAATTTGGGAAGAATGTATCAGACTTGTAACAATAAATGCCGTAAACTGTCTAAATTCTGTAACTCTTGAAATGCCAGGCTGGAAAACACAATGCAAGAGAAAAATTGAATGCTTTTTTTGAGAACTGACTTGATGAAATTCTAACTGGAAAAGTTAGACATTAGGGACTTAAAGTTTAGTAGGAAAAGGTTTTAAAATGTGGATTTTTCACATTTGCATTCAACACAGACCTTGATATTCCTCTTTTATACATAAAAGGATAAGTTAAGGGCAATGAGTTGAATGATTTTCTTTTAATCTATGTCTTTCATTTTACCCAAAGGGATATTTAAACTTTGTTTTAAAATATGTATTAAATCAGCCCCTACAAGCACTACTATGAATAAGTGTTTGCCAGAATATATATAAATCTCAAGAAGCTGGATCCGTAATAATTCAGGCACAACATTTTGCTCTAGTCTGAAACTGCTTCGGCAAAATCTAAATGCAAATGCTTGACACAAGTACAGGGGCCTATTACAGTGAGTGTTTTTGTTTTCTGAAGTGCATGTGCTTGTGTACTGGCCATACCTGAACACAGTCTTAAATATGCATGCAGAAGTCTAATATAAGACAATTCACACTTTAGATTTTGTTCTTTACAGATGGATGTAACTCTAAATAGACTTTTTTCCCATCTCTTACGGTTTATCACACAACTAATGTTGTAGAAGGACTCTTTTTGACTGTGGAAACAACAATACCGACTGTTGTTTATTGCAGAACTTCAGCTTTTTCACTATATCCTGGGACTTTCCATCCAGCAGAGATAATTTTCCTACATTTGTATACATCATTGCTAGTAAGACAATGAATACTGACTAGTACTGCTACTATACTGACCCTAGTGACACAAAAATAACTATCTTCATATAGTATTACAATTTTTGTGGCATTTTCTCTTTCTTGTTGCCAAAGGGAAATTTGCTATGTGCCCATACAGATGAGAATAATAGAATTATTGTGTCTTACATCTCTCGCAGAGTTGGATACTTTCTCTGAGGCCCTTTTGCTTTGAAAATCTTGATTGAATGTTGGGTTTGCAGCACATCATCAATTCTACTAAGAACTGACACAGAGAAATTATATCTTCGGAGTTTCTTTTCCAATCTAAATGTTAGAGCTCTCATATTTTGTTGTCTATTCTGTGGTTATAGTTCTTTTAATTTGATTATTATATTGTAAACAACCTGAATTGAAGTTTGGGGGAAGCAGGTTATGGGTTTACCTCCTCTTCCAATATTTTTTTCTGTTTCTCTATGTCTTGTATTCTCTGACACACTACATTCACCTCCAGTCCAGGAGAAATCTGAAAGACACTTGTTGCTCATTTTGTTGTAATCTGGAATACCTACATTAGAGTTGTTCTGTGCTATTAAAATAACCATTTCTCCTTATGTATTTTGGATTTACTTTCATTTTAATTGATGTACTTGCATTGAACTACCAGGAATGCACGCAGTGTTGAAAGTCTTATGCTGCCTTTTGACTTTCCTGCTCTGTGTTCCACCATTTGACAATGACATAGGGCTTTTGGGTTATGGTATTGTATATATTATATATATGCTGAATATATATATTCAGAGGAAAGCCCTGTTATCTCTTTGGCACTGGACTGCTATCATATAGTACCACATATAAATATATATATATATCACTATGGTTAACACTGGCCATTAAAGTAAAGATTAAGAAGACCATTGCACACAATAGATTCTGTTCCTGACATTCATCACACAGACTGCCAAAACCCTTTTTCAATTCCACTTATGGACTTATTAATGACAATCAAAAATTTAGTGTATATGACAGATTTACAATGAAATCCTCTTCTTACAGTCTTCAGAAGGTCCAGATTGAATTTTATGATATATGTTTTCTACTATCAATGAAAATGTATTTCTCTTACCAGGATAGTAATTACAGTGGAAATACAAATGAGTCTGTTCAAGCCTCATATGTCAAGAAGGAAATTTTCAGTAAGTAATTTAGGTTGATAATAAAAATTACTGAATTATCATTTACAGAAAACTGTTCAGCTCACCAGTTATAAATTAGGGTTAAATAGGCCCATTATAAAGGACCTTGATGACAAACACTAATAAACATATTTTTACAGGTGATCGGGGGTGTGGGTGGTGGGTGTGTTTAATTATTATTATTATTTGAAAACTTTTACAACATGGAAAACTTGTTCTGGAACAGCCTGCTTTTCCATTTTTCAAAGGAGTATCAATAAAGCTAAGAGCAATATTTTTTTCTAGCAGTAGCTTCACTTCATAACCCAAAAGCTTCCCATCTGCCTCTTTTTTCTAAACATCATTTAGATGCAAAGAGAAAAAAATAATGTTTAAATAATAGCATAAACCAAGAAAATTATATAGGCTAGAGGAGTTTGCTAGTGGCTATCTGGTCCAATCCCATACTGAGATCAGGATCAACTTAAACAACACTGCTCAGGACCTTGTCCAGCTGTGTTTTGAAGCACACATTTAAAGGATTTTTCTAATGCATTTTCCTTCTAGTGTATATACTTAATTTAAAAGTACAGCTATATCTATGAGACTCAGTCTTTACCCAGTTTTTCTCTGTTTCAATATTCCTAATTTCTTTAAACCTTGGACCTGGCAAAAGACTTGAATTGACTTCACATCTTCAACAGGATTTCATGGCAATATATGAAATTAATTTTTCACAGTGTCATGAGCCTATCTGTTCTTTATTTTCATGTGCAGTACTTAACATAGCTTCCTGAGGAAGTAGGTGAGTAAGAACAGAACTATGAAGACAGTAGAAATTAATTTACTGTACCTAGTGCTTCCAGAATAAAAGCAGATTGACTTAGAGTGGACGTAGTTTCTCTGCATAAAGCAACCATCACATAACAAATACTGGTATTTATATCAGTGATGCAGCTACACTGTTCATAGAGATATTTTTCCAGAACTAATCTCAGTCTCTCATGTTGTAGTATAAATGTATCGTCAGGCTGTCCTCCCCACCCAGCAACCTGCACCAAACACCATTTACCTAACATCAGATCTTCACATCGCAGTGAAGAAAAAACACAGCAGTCTAAGATAGGTGTTTTGCTACACTCATTATCCAGTTACAGACAAAACGGAGCACATTGTATATAGAATCATAGAATCATAGAATCATAGAATGGTTTGGGTTGGAAGGGACCTTAAAGATCATCTAGTTCCAACCCCCCTGCCATGGGCAGGGACACCTTCCACTAGACCAGGTTGCTCAGAGCCACATCCAGCCTGGTCTTGAAGACATCCAGGGATGGGGCATCCACAACATCTCTGGGCAACCTGTTCCAGTGCCTCACCACCCGCTCTGTGAAGAATTTCTTCCTGATATCTAATCTAAACCTCTCTGATTTCAATTTGTACCCATTACCTCTTGTCCTATCACTATACAAAGATAATAGCTGTTGGTGGTCCAATAACACTTTCACCGTCAAAGAGTCCAAATTGTGTGGCATAGGAAATCCTGGGAGGAACTACTGAACAAAGCACTTTCTACATCCTGAGGCCTTTGTCAGGAGAATGAGGTTCACAGATTCACAGCGTGGAAAGGGCTGGAAGGGACCTCTAGAGATCATCTAGTCCAACACCCCTGCCAGAGCAGGATCACCTAGGGTAAGCAGATCACAGAGGAACAAGTCCAGGAGGCTTTTGAAAGTCTCCAGAGAAGGAAACTCCACCACATCTCTGGGTTGACTGTTCCAGTGCTCTGTCATCTCACAGGGAAGATGTTCAGGTTGAACCTTCTGTTTTCCAGTTTATGATCATGGCCCCTAATCTTGTCACTGGACACCACTGAGGAGAGTCTGGCCACATCTTCCTGACACCCACCCTTTAGATATTGATAAGCATTGATAAGATTCCCCGCTCAGCATCCTCTCCTCCAAGCTAAACAGACCCATCTCTCTCAGCCTTTCCTCACATCGAAGGTGCTTCAGGACCTTAATCATCTTAGTGGCCCAGCGCTGGACCCTGTCCAGTCGTTCCTTGTACTTCTTGAGCTAAATAGCCCAGAACTGGACACAGTACTCCAGGTGAGGCCTCACCAGCGCAGAGTAGAGGGGAAGTATAACTTCCCTCAACTTACTGGCCACATTCTTCTCAGTGCATCCCAGGATACCATTGGCCTTCTTGGCCGCGAGGACACACTGTTGGCTCATGGTCATCCTGTTGTCCACTAGGACTCTAAGGTCCTTTTCCTCAGAGCTGCCCTCCAAGAGAACAGCCCCTAACCTGCACTGATCCATGGGGTTGTTCTTCCCCATATGCAGTACTTTTCACTTGCCTTTATTGAATTTCATTAGATTTCTCCCCACCCCGCTCTCCAGCCTGTCTAGGTCACAGCACAGACTTCTGGCGTGGCAGCCACTCCCCCCAGTTTTGTATTGTCAGCAATCTTGTTGAGAGTACATGCTATTCCTTCGTTCAGGTCATTGATGAATATATTGAATAAGGCTGGACCCAGCACTGACCCCTGGGGGACACCAGTAGTCACAGGCCTCGAGCTACACTCAACGCCATTGACCACAACTCTGAGCTTTTTCCTTCAGCCAGTTCCCAACCCACCTCACCACCCAATGGTTCAGTCCGCACTTCCTAAGCTTGTATATGAGGATGCCATGGGAGACTGTGTCAAAAGCTTTGCTGAAGTCTAGGTAGACCACATCTACTGCCTTCCCCTTTTCTATCTATCTAGGATACATCTATTGGTGTATCCTAGTCCCAGGGTGTGATGAGCTGCTCTCCTAGGGAGAGTCTGTATTTTGTTTCACTCCATAATACATCAAGCTGAGTGGTTGGTGTCACCCCAGTACCAGCAGCACTGCAAGCTGGTGGGGCAGGGAGTGGGATGACGTTTTTAGGTGGGTGCAACACAGAAAGTGTGGGAGGGTTGGCTCAGGGGTTCCGTCCAGGAGAGCAGGGAGACTTTGTTCAGACCTTGTGGTGGGTG
>NW_010247069.1:0-959 GCF_000690775.1 Eurypyga helias | reverse complement strand
AGGACGGTTGCGGTTTGGAAGGCTGGGAATTTGGCTGGGAGTTCTGCTGGGAGGAGGAGGATCGCTGGCTGCGGGGCTGACCGGAACACCACCCAAGACAGCTCTTTCCACCTTCACAGACTGTATCAATAACTTACTTTGAACTGCAGTAAACAAAATAAATTTCTTAAATAATTTACTATTTATTTGCTTGGTTTGTTTTTTTTTTTTTTTAACCTCTCTGTAAATTTAACTTTTTTCTTTTTTTTTTCATCATTTTTCTTTTCTTGGAAACAAGAAACCATTTGTGCACGTGAGCTCGGATTATTGCGACGTTTAACCTGACTTTCAGTTAAGGACAGGGGGAAGGAAAGAAGGAAAGAGAGCACCAGGACGGTCGCGCAGCCAAGGAGTAGGAGTAACTCCCTGCGGCACCGGCTACGGTTTGGCAGCGATTTGGTCTTCGTCTTCCCTGTGGTCAGGACAAACTCTGAAGTGCGACGGGGCAGGAGAGAGACGCCTAGGGCAGCGGCTGTGAGAAGGCGGTGGGAAAATGAAAGCGAAGAAAGAGGAACCTTTGGAACACGAATGGCTGCAGGAATTAGTTCCACGTAAACCCCAAGGGAACGCCACGCGGCTGCGGAGTCACGCGTAATGCAAAACCCAGTACCGTTTCTCTATAAAAATATGTGCATTATGAAGAGAGAGTTTTTGTGGGTAATCCTTTTTTTTTTGTCTTTTTGTTTTTTTTTCCTCTTGTTTTGTATCTCACAAATACATAATTTCTATTTATAGAACTGCTGATATACAGACAATGTACAGCCCCCATCTCCTGGGCTCTCCCGCGCGACCTGACGGCTCGAAAAGGTGCCTTGGTAAAAGTTGAGCATCTTTAAAAAAAACCAAACAAACCACCCCTAAAACCCAACAAAACCCAAAGAGAATCCCCCAAAATCCCAACCGCCGCCGCCTCGAACCCG
>NW_010247068.1:0-431 GCF_000690775.1 Eurypyga helias | reverse complement strand
AGGACCTACTGACGTGCTCAGAGCCCTCATCCCTCCTACCGCCTCTGGTCCCCATCCCCGCAGGCCTGCTCCTTCAACCTCCATCCTGCCCCTTTTTTCGTTTGAGGCTGCTTGTTCCACCAGAACCTCACCTTATGATTCCTACACGCCGAATGCTGAGCCCCCCTGGGGGCAGCGGGGTGGGGGGAACGTGCCTGCAGCAGCATGTTCACGGGAGGGGGCTTGTAGCACCGGAGACCCCCTCCACCTTGCAGAAGTGCGGGTCTGTGCCACGCTGCCCCAGCATGCCGGGACACCCCAGCAAAATGGGGCACCCCCCCAGACCCTTGGTCCTGTCTGCGTGGTGGCCCTGGAGGGGACTTGCTGGGTATCCCAGCATCACCCCGATGTCCCACATCGGTGCCCCTAGGCAAGGGGACACGGCTGTGTCA
>NW_010247067.1:18406-27314 GCF_000690775.1 Eurypyga helias | reverse complement strand
TGTTCAGCAGAAATCTTTGGCTTCTGCTGCAGAAGGGGAGTTCTGTAGTTTCATCTAACTTAAACTTCTGCTCAGTAACACCCTTGGAGAAGCCAGACTCTCTCCGCTGCCCACAGAGACAAGGCAGTCAATGTACATACTCACAGCAGTGGGCTTTTTAGCATTTGGATATACATTGCAGAATTGTATTATCCAATATGATATATAAACCACTATTACCCTCTATATCATGAAATAAGATATCTAAACCACTGTTGTCAGGCTCAGTATCAGTGCAACAAACAGGAATGCTGCTGGTCTTCCTCCTCCCTCTGCAATTTCATCTCATTCATTATACCGCTCTTACTGTGAGTATCTTAAGTGCTTGGTTGCCACTGAAAGTCGGAGCCATGTTCATGTCCGGTACACCTGCTGTTTTGCTGAGTATATCAAGCATGGCCATGTAGAGTACAGCCGCTGTGCTGGCTGGTACACCTGCTGTTTTGCTGAGTATGTTGCCTAATGGCAACAGGACACCACTGACACTCGTGATCCATGCCAGCTGCTCTTGGCATGTCTCCAAGAGACGTCTTTGAGGGGTAGACATGTTAGAAAAGTTGGACTCAAAACAAACCTAAAAGGCAGAAATGCAAACTGAAACGGTCACAAGCAGATTGTCTAGGTTACATCATTATTACTTAAATTACCCACTTGTGCAAGAAGCAGATACAGTCCTGGGAACAACATGGTCCAGGTGGAATTAAGTATGAAACACCTCCTACGCTCAGAGATAACTGACTGTATCTGGATTGAGTGCATGTAAGAGCTACTGCTTTCTGCCAGTTGACATTTGAAATTATTACTACTATTTGTCTCTCTCCTAGTCATAAAACAAGTTACTGAGTGTTTTGCAGAAAAGCGATGTACCTTGCCCAAAATAGATGCACTTGGGACACTTACAATGAAATCAGCAATCCATTACAGGATTGCTTTTCCCTGGCTGAGAATACTAAGCAGAACCAGAAAATTAAGCTCGCTGTAACTTGCTCTAGAGCCTTTGACCTCCTCAGGAGTCAGGAAAAGCAAGTGAAGCATCTCAGCATGTCTAGAGGGTCTGGGCAATACAGGACGTAGATCAGGGTGCTTATGACTGATTGGTCGCTCAGCCTAGGTTGCGTATCTCAACCTACTTTGATCCAGGAATAGCAGGTGCCTTGTCATCGGTGCTGCGATAGCAAGATTTTAGGGATTGATGAAGCGAAGATAGACGGTGGCATATTGATTTAGGAAAGGTGGGAAGGTAATTTAGCTGTCAGGACAAATAAGGGAGGGGTGGATTTTTGCAGCATTAAGTAGAATAGGGGAGAAAAGGGAAGTCAAACACCATCTCCAGTTTAATCAGCCAGAACGCAAGAAAAAGAATGGTGTTATTAAGTGTATTAGTTAACAGAGGTAATAGAAGGAGTTTAGGGGGAAGTGAGTCCTTTGGGAAGCTCGACCTGAATTCGATGGTTTCTGAAGTGCCCCAGTGGAAATTCAAATAAAGTTGTAAACAACTGCAGATGAGTGAAAGGTGAAAATGAATGATGGACTAAACGTGGCCCTGACTATGAAATGAGGGCTGCCGAAGCAGCCAAGCAAGTCACTGTGCTCCCCAGATGAAATAATATGCAAATGGAGACCTCAGGAAGGTGGTGGAAGAGGCAAGTCGGAAGATTTGAACTGGAGGCCACAAGACACATCCCTTCAATCCATTGATGTGCAGGACACTTTTGAACCTGCCATGACCAAAACTACATTTGATGAGGGAAAAAAACCCCAAAACCACAAGAGAAGGCTTCCAAAATATAGGAAGAAGTGGAAGGAAGAAAGGAGTAGCTGCAGAGAGAGAAATACTCGGAGAGCACCCAGAGTGGCACCAAGTCACAGAAGGGAAGAGAAAGCAAGAACTGAAAGGGAAAGATCACAATGGGGGATGAAAATGAAGCAAAGTTTTGGCCATTTGCTCAGGTAGGAATCATTCCAAAGTGGTTTCCATGGAGACAGAGGATACTGGATGGGAGTGGGTAAATGGAGAGGGGAAAAAATGAATGCCGGAGAGGTACATAGATAAAAGGAAGTGAAGAGACATGAGGCAATAGCTGGAAAGGCAGACGAATCCAGGAGAGTGTTTTTTGTGAAGGCAAGAGTGGTATTGAAAGTGGAATTAAAGTGGGCAAGGGGAAAGAAGATGTTTGTAGAGCAGACGAGAGAGACAGGGAAACTGGAGCTAATTTTAAGATCTGAAAGTGAGGTTCATGCAAAGTTAATGTAAACCAACACAAGACTTGCACAGCATCAGAAAGAGCAGGTCCCAATTGCACACATCCTGTTTGAAAAAATTAGGAAAAGCCATATTTGCACACAGATGAGATTTTAGGCCAAACTGGTTTCAGCCTTATTCCCACCTGCTGTCCATTCTGCCGGAAGCTGATCGCGGCAAGGTCTGCTTGCTGGCAGCTGTGGGTCTTTCCGAGTCCCTCTGTGCCTAAACCACGGTCCAGATATCTGTTAGAGAGCCTAGATAATTGTATGTTGTGCCCAGGCAGAAAAATTAGTTCTCCACTTCTGTCAGCATCAAAAAGCAGCAGTGAGAAGCAATATCTCCAGGGCCTTGGGAAGCCAGGTATGGATTTAATGCGTGATGGAAAGCAGAGCTTAGTGAGTGCTTCTTGGAAGACAACAGTCAAGGTGCTTTCCAGGGACTGAGAAAAGCCACCAGTGCCCACCAGCTCTTTTCCCCTGCCACTCCCTGGAGCAGATTGCCCGAGATGTGAGCCCTGACCCTACAACTGCTCCACATGCGCAACGGCAAGGACTGTACCCTCCCCAGCCAGCATTTTCCTTATTTACAATAGAATCACAGAAACACTGAGGTTGGAAAAGACCCTTGAGACCACCAAGTCCAACTGTTTCAGTAAAGACTCAATGCAACAGCCAGCATGGACAGTATTCATTTCACCCCATCCCTTCCAAAAACTAACACCCTGGTAGCAACTTGCAGGCAGTGAAGTGCCACTTGCTGGCTTCCAGCTGGAGCAGTCTCGACTGGGACGCGTCCAGGATGAAGATGCAAAAGGAAGAGCATGTCACCCGTAAATCCCATTATACGCTCTGTGATTAAGCCCAGGCGCCAACAATCAGCAGCGTGAACGTGCCACGTAGCTAGCGCTGCCATGACCAAAGCAAGGTGCTAAATTGCTCTGATTTAGCTGAAATCACTAGTATATCTGACTAAAAAATACATGATTATAACTGCTCCTCTGTGTGTCTTTCCATGTCCATTTGAAAGAAGTATGGCAGATCATAAAACACGGCAACATCCCTCAAGCCCAGAGGGTTTAATGAAGAATTAAGGAGATTGTAACTGCATAGCTGAAATAATAGGGAGGAAATTGAATTATTCCACCCATATTAAATGCATATATTCTTGAGCATTTCTGCCAAAATTACTTTGCTAACCCATGGTGTGAAATACAGTCTGTTTTCACATGGGTGCATTAAACAAAGATGCCTGCTACAGTACAACAGCTCTGAAGAGAATGGAAAGGCATCAGGATGAAAAAGCGCTCCCGACGTATGGTTATATCAGCTCTAAATTGTCTCACATCTGTTTCTAGCTCCATTAGATGGAAGACTGGGTAATTTATAGAAGTCATTTTTAACAATTTGATTGTTGGTATATATCTGCTGAATTGATTGGCTGGGGAGACAGATCTTTATTTTTATAATAGCAATAACATCCTTTGCAGATTACTGCTCAATTTATCCCTGATGTTAACTGTGCTAGCCAGCAACTATCCATTTATATTATGCTGTTATTTCTTAATTATCAGTGTAATTGTAGAGAAGAGCAAAGCCCAGGATGCATGAGATTGGCTGGGCTGGACAAGAAACCACAGAAGCTAGGGGTCCAGCTATTCCTCTTTTGATATGCTCACAGCTCCGGCTGAGATCAGGGGGATTTAAACACTCAAGCTTGTGCCTTGGTTTGGGGTTTTTTTTTTTTTTTTTTAAGTTTGCTAATCCTGTGTGGACCAGAGTGATATTTCCCACTAAAGTCAATGGGTGTTTTGTTACGAATGAGAACAACACATAGAATGTACCTGCTTTTGCATCTACTGATGCTGGAGGCAACCCCCCTGAAAAAGAATGAGCTCCCTATTCAAATCAGAAGGCTTTGAAGGCACACGGGGACTTTCAAGGATGACCTGACCAGTGGGCTGTGTAATTCCTGATGCTGTCTTTGAGGGCTTGAAGCACTGGAACAGGTTGCGCAGAGAAGCTGTGGGTGCCCCATCCCTGGATGTCTTCAAGGCCAGGCTGGATGAGGCTTGGAGCAACCTGGTCTATGGAAGGTGTCCCTGCCCATGGCAGGGGAGTTGGACCTTGATGATCTTTAAGGTCCCTTCCAACCCTAACCGTTCTATGATTCTATGACAGCCAGTGCCACTTGACTCCCAGGTGGCTCAGCTGTGACCTGTTATATGTCTTGGGACAAGTTTGTTCTCAGCCTCTGAGAGTCAGACTGTGCTTCACACCTTGAGGTCTGAAGATACATGGTCTTCTCTGAGATCTTTGGTAATGTGCATTTATGGCAACTGCCTATTTTAATTTCACAAAACAGTATCAACACCTTTGGTCTGAGTCCTTCAAATCTCCAAAGCCTCAGTGCTATCTTGTGGCAACAAGATTTTCAGATTAACTAAGAAATCTTTGATAAAATACCTTTTGTCCCCTCAACTTTGAGTTTGTTGCCTCTCAGTTGCTTCCCCCTACTCTCATGGGATGGGAAACACCTGGAAGTCTCACTCTGTTCTCCATACCCTTGTTGTTTTCCTGCATATTTCTGTCACTAGTACATGGACTGTAAATCTGAGGTACAGCTGTCTTCTGCATTTTCCTAAGTCCTTCTCCTCAGGGCTGCTCTCAATTAATTCTCCACCGAGCCTGTACTTGTTCTGGGATTGACCCAACCCAGGTGCAGGACTTGGCTTTGTCGAACTCTGTGAGGTTGGCACGGTCCCACCTCTCCAGCCTGTCCAGGTCCCTCTGGATGCCATCCCTTCCCTCCAGCGAGTTACTGCACCACACAGTTTGGTGTCATTGGCAAACTTGCTGGGGATGCACTCGATCCCATCATCCGTGTCACTGACGAAGATACTAAACAGCACCAATCCCAACACTGACCCCTGAGGACTGTCACCTGTCACTGGTCTCCACATGGAGAGGTCTTATCCCTCACTTTTCATGTCACACCCAAATTTCTTCCCTTCAGACAGCCGGTGACAGTGTTCATTTATGTCATATGCTCTTCATTCCTTTTCATCTTTTCCTCAAGGGGTGAACTGTTATGTGTTGGGAAGGATTTTCTTTTCAGAGGTTATTATTAACCCTTATATTCTTTGGGAATAGTTGGGAGCAGGATCAGAGATTTGGGTTGTTCAGGTTTTTTTCATAAACATGTATTCTGTATGTATTAAAAAGAGTAGTGTCCACATTGCTTAAATGTCACCCAGCCCAGCAGGTTTATAGTGACATCAAGGGCTTGAATATATGGGCAAGCTCCCCCGGGGTTTATCAGTGCAAATCAAAACAGTCTCCACTCAGCTGGTAATCCATGGCTTATAAGTGATACTCAAATCCAATTTATTAAAAACACATTTGTTTTTCAAGCACACCAGATTCCTGATTAATTTCCAGCACCGTGGGTTATTTAATGCTGTAGGTTTCATTGTCATTTTTGATTTTCCACAGAGTGCTTGATTGATAGAAGCTATTGTGAGCCTGTTCTTTGAGCACATTGTTCTTGTCAAATAGCAATGCGCATCTTATTGATGAAAAGTCAGTGTGCCTTTTATATATGGCAAAATCATCATGCAAGCTTTGGGACCGTGTGCCAACCATCCGCACAAATGAATGAAGGAGTGGTAAATTACACCAGGAAAGTTTAATATTGTAGAGGAGTTACCGTGCCAGTTGAATAGCTAAATTCAGCTGGCGTAACATACCCCAGCAATCCATGACTCAGACGTTAATCAGTGTTAGATGCTCTTTTTATTTTTATGCTACTGCTGAACGTTACAAACTCAAGTGTCTTGTACCAAGAGTGCGAATCAATTCTAAATTAGATTAGCCTTTTGTTTGGAGGGCACTTGGGATTTGTTTGGGTCTTGCTAGCTGCCCCCAGCCATGGCTTTATAAATGGCAGGGGGTAGAGGTGAAAAGAAGACGCTGCCTGTGCTTTTGGTTCACCCTGCTGCCACCCGTAGCATTGCACCTCATACAAAAAAATCCTGCGTACCCCTTGGAGAGCCAAATCCCCCCTGTGTGCGCTCTCCACTGCTCCGAGGTGTTGCAAGTGAAGGGAGTGCAAATTGCATCTTAGAGGAGCGGTGAGATCCTCAAGCATGAAAACCAGAACTGACAGTGTCTCTGTGCTTCTGTCAAAGTAACCTCGCAACTCCATGGGCTGTGACACCGATTTAGCTCATCAAGCTGCAGATATAAAGGTCAGACAAGCTGCAAGTGGAGCTGTAGGCCAGAGGAAGAGGTTTCTCACAGAATAGTGATGCTTTTAATAGTAGAGGAAGTAACCTCTGAGTATCAATAGGTACCTTCACAGGTCTTGCAGCTAATGATATAGGGTGAGCTACAAAAGTAAATATTGTCTTTTTCTCCTTTTTTTAAGGATAAATACAGATATATTTCTGAAAAGTTGGTTGTCAACTCTGCATCTGTAAAAATGGAAAGCGTGTCCGTCATAACCAATGACACTGTCAGGTTAGTCCTAGAACAGGCACAGGGTCCGTTTGCCTCTTCCTCAGCCAGCTCTCTGGCCCCAGTATAAACATCCATGAAAGGATCATTTCTGTTTTCAGGACGAACTCTGGAGACGCTCATCTAACACTCAGTATTCTTGTCAAGAACAGTGGATTCACACAAATAGACAAGAAAACAGTTTTCCATCTCCACCCCTGTAGGCTCACCTTTACCTCCTGCCTTTGCTTGTGCACCTTTTGAGGATGTTCTGCATAGCAAAAATTGAGAGTCCTAACTCCAAATCCTATCCTAGATATTTTGTGTCAGCCTCATCTCCATCAATCTTATGCCTTTACCATCCTGTCTCTCTCTGAGAAGTCAACTGTCCTCTCTTGGGGCAATGCCAGACAGACTTCCCTGTGCAGAAGGAGCTTCTGGGAGGGTTTAGGTCTTAGAAATCTTCTTCAGTACTGAGCACAGTGAACTGCAATCGTGAACCACAAGACCATTTCCAGAAGCAACTGAATGGAGCTGTCACTGGAGAAAATGTGGTTTTGTTAAGGACAAGGAAGGTGAAAGATCTACTAACATTGATTTAGCAAAAGTAACTGGGAGCAGAAAGAGAGGAATAAGAGAATCTTTCCTGAAATGTGGTGTGGTTTAGCCCTAAGCGTTTCATTAGTGGGTTTTATTGCATCCAATGTCCTCCCTCTGCTTATCTGTCTGAGGTTGAAGGCTTTTCAGGACAGAGACAACTCAGTTTGCTGAGTCTGGAAAGAATACCCAGAGCCTGTTCTAGGCAAACAGATAGTACTGGCATCATGGGGTGCTGTTGACAAAGTCTCCCTTTTTATTTCATCAGGTAACAAAAGACATGAACAAGTTGTAGACAGATGCCAATAAATGTACCTAAGGCATCAGTGTGCTTTTTGTCTTCAAAGAGCCCAAAAGTTCTTCTCACTCTAATCTCATGTGATCAAATGTAGGATGGACAGCACATTAGAAAGTCTAGGACAGGAATTAAATTCTTTATATTAAAACCCAGGAAGCTGTAGAAACCACAATATTAACTTTTACCGCCTTATTTTTGCACTTCCAGCAACTCTGGAGCATCCTTGGCAGGACCAAAGGCTTTGCAGCGAGTAGCAGCACAAAGGGTGAGCAAAGGTGCAAAGATCAGTCTACCACGTACTTGAACAAAGCCAAATCATGGCAGTTGTGCGCCTGGGAGAGAGGCTGGGTAGGATGTTCTGAGGTGAAAGCAGTTTGAAACACCCAGGGTGAGTTGTGGTGGCAAGTGAGATGGAGCAAGTTCTGTATCCCTGGGACAGGTTGGCTGAAAGAGGACTTTGTCATCAAAATTGTTTTCTTAGATAACGATTTTTTAGGCCTTTTTTTCCTTAGGCAAACTGTTGCCTTAGTCTGTGCATTTGGAGCAGGTGGGGAAATCTTGTTTACATTTAATCTAAATCCTCATCCTTCTGCCACAGCAAGTCCACTACTTCATAGGGACTTTTTAATATTTGGTTTCATTTCCATGAGTGGATCTATCTCAGCTTGACTTCTGGCAGTTCTTACTTGCGACCTCCATGATGAAACTTTCTTGGATGATCAAGCTGTCCATAGAGATGACAAAAAATCTATTACCTCCACCACTGCCAGCGAGGGATGCATGTGGTTTTGGAGCTGAAAAGCTGGGTTCACTTCCCTACTATTTGGGTATGTGAGGGATTTACTGCGTCTATTTGCCAAACGTGGGTTTGTTAGCAGGATGTCTGAGTCAGAATAAGAAAAATGGCTGGAACAACTCACTACCTATGGAAGGAAATGGCTTAAACCTCACCAGCTACAACTCAGCATCCTTGACTCGGGGCTTAGCTCCTGAGTGCAGATTCTGAACTTTCCCTTATGAATCACCCCCTTTCCTCAGCTGCTCTAAGCTTTGACGTGAAGTTGTATAAATCTCCTGCTAAAGTCCGTGATTTTCCCAGTGCTGGCAAAGGAAGAACATTAATTACCTGAAATTGTCTCTGCTCCACTGAGGCACAGCATTTGCCTACAGCATAGCTGATTTTCCAGTATGAAAGCGATTCCAGCAGACGCCTTCCTTTCCTCTTTGCTCTTACCC
>NW_010247067.1:14451-18363 GCF_000690775.1 Eurypyga helias | reverse complement strand
GGCACCCCTCAGCAAAAAAAAACCCCAAACTTTTAGATTAATCAAGATATAAATTGCCGTCCTGGGAGAGAAAAATTTCCTTATGTCTCAAAAAAAATCCACCCTTGCTACGGTGCTGTAGCCCAGCGCCTAGGCTTCAGCAGGCATGCAGTGAACTAAGACCCGGCAGAGATTGCCTCTTTTTCAGCTGAGACACAGCAATGCATCAAACATGCAAATCTGGTCTGGTGCTGCAGCTCCTTTCTAGGATATTTGCCCAAGGGAGCCGAGCAGCTGCCTGCCAGAGCCTTTGATAGTTTTAGCACAGAAAATCTATTATTCATACACACACACACGCTGAACCAAGGATTAATTTAGCTTCAAAGTTCGGCAAGGATATTCCAATACTATTCTAAGCAAGAGAGGAATCACCAGCTGAAGGAATAGGGTATGACTGGGGTCAGCTTTTGAGAGAAGCAAAGCATGGTGTCTACCAGGTGCCACCTCCCGCTGGGTAACCATCCTTCCGAGAAGCCACTGGGACGAGCGTGCCGACTGCGCTTTGCGAGGAGAGAGATGGAGAGCTGCCCTCTTCTTCCAACCCGCCGTTCGTATGTCTCCTCCTGAGATCCCTGAACCTTCTGCATGTTTTCTTACCCAAGGCACCTTCAGGAATGCTTTAGTCCCTTAGAAGAAGCAAATCTTCATGCCAACACAAATGCAGTGTGTCCATCCAGACGCAGTCCAGGTGCAGAGCTCATGCCTAGAGATAATGGTTTCTCACACTCCATGGCTGGTCTCCTTGAGCATCTCAGTGTTTAACCCATCTACTCATGCCAGTCCCTGTATTAATTTTTATCTACCTGGAGGTAGGAAAACTCTTCAGAGGGATCTGGACAGGCTGGATCCATGGGCTGAGGCCAGTGTGTGAGGGTCAACAAGGCCAAGGGCTGGGTCCTGCCCTTGGGCCACAACAACCCCCTGCAATGCTACAGGCCTGGGGATGAGGGGCTGGAAAGCTGCCCAATGGAAAACGACCCGAGGGTGTTGGTCAACAGTAGCTGAATATGATCCAGCATGTGCCCAGGTGGCCAAGAAGCCAACAGCATTCTGTCCGACATCAGGGACAGTGTGGCCAGCAGGAGCAGGGCAGGGATCGTCCCCCTGTGCTGGGCACTGGTGAGGCCGCACCTCGAATCCCGGAGTCAGTTTGGGCCCCTCACGGCAAGGGGCTGGAACGTGTGTGGAGAAGGGAATGGAGCTGGGGAAGGGTCTGGAGCACAACTCCTGTGATGAGTGTCTGAAGGAGCTGGGGGTGTTCAGCCTGGAGAAGAGGAGGCTCAGGGGAGACCTTATCGCTCCCTACAACTCCCTGAAAGAAGGGTGCAGAGTGGGGGGTCGGTCTCTTCTCCCAAGGGACAAGTGATGGGACAAGAGGAAATGGCCTTGAGTTATGCCAGGGGTGGTTTAGGTTGGATATTAAGGAAAATGTCTTCAGGGAAAGGCCTGTCAGGCATTGGAAGGGGCTGCCCAGGAGGGTGGTGACTTATCATCCCTGGAGGGATTTGACATGTGGATGAGGTGCTCAAGGACATGGTTTGGTGATGAACTTGGCCGTGTTGGGTTAATGGTTGGACTTGATGATCTTAAAGGTCTTTTCCAACCTAAAAGGTTCTATGATTCTATTCTATGATTGTCTCCATCTTATGAACTGAATCACAGACTGGATGAGGCTGGAAGGGAGCTCTGTCATCTGATCCAACCCCAGTATTTGAAGTAATGAAGTATTATTGAAAGGCTGTGGCTGAGCAGATGTTTACATCCCTGTGTCCTTAGTCACAATAAAGTGAAAGCCTCTAAAGGGCTGCAGAGTGCTGAATTTTATAACAAGTGGCTTATTAACAATGAATTATGAGAACAAATGGAGGTTCTTCCCATCATTTTCTCCCATGGCTCCCCAAGGGGTGTCCCTGCTTTCTTATGCCCCCAAACTCTTACTCTCCATCCTTTTTATTCCTGCAATACCCTAATTTAGTGTGCTTCCCATCATACAGCTTCCCATATACCCTCTTGCTGTCTCCATAGCATAGAGGTGGGCAAAATGTGAGCTGGGACGTGAGAGAAGTGCGTGTGAGCAGGGGAGATGTGTGCTGCTACCTGAAAGGGCTTTTCTTGGAGCTGGAAAGGAGAAATATGGTGGACCAGAGCTCCCCCCTGGCAAGAATCCTTCTCCATCTGAGCCCCGAGAGCTGGGCAGCTTATCAGCTCAGCTGATAAGACAAGGGCAAAACAGGCCAGAGCGATGAGATGAAATGGCTGATACTGCTGTCATGCTGATGTCCTCCAATATATCTCTCAAATAATCAGTGTTCACAGCATGCTTCAGGGCTGAAAAAGTAACTTTGGGTGTGTGGCGCTTGAGGAGACTACGAGACCCCCGTGGCACAAATGAGAATAAATTAAAAAGAGCCTGTGTGGGGTCCTGTAGCCTTGGGTCCTTCCTAAACAGGACAGATGAGGCTGGCATCTTTCTGTAAAAGCTTTTTGACATTCTCAGGCATCCTTTTTAATTCATCAATAAAACGCT
This sequence comes from Eurypyga helias, assembly GCF_000690775.1. Classification (NCBI taxonomy): domain Eukaryota; kingdom Metazoa; phylum Chordata; class Aves; order Eurypygiformes; family Eurypygidae; genus Eurypyga; species Eurypyga helias. The sequence continues at coordinate 15,797 of NW_010247067.1, read as the reverse complement.
ATTTATTTGATCATCTGAATTTCCCTGAAATCCTGATTTCCCCAGAGCATCTTGCTAAGAGTGCAAAACTAAAGGAAAAAAGAAAAAAAAAAGGAGAAAGCACTAGTTCTTTTCTCTTTAATGAGTTCATTTGCTGGCATTCAACTCACAGATTTGCTATTAATGTTAAATTAGCTGGTTAAATTAGCTAATTATATAAAATGTGTACAATACTCTCCATTCGGGACAACTGCAAAGAAGGACTACTCAGCTAAACTGGTGAAGAAGAGGCTTTTTAGACCAAATGCATTAGAAATACTGGGAACATTCAAATCAACTTGAGAGTGGCCTCTGTCCAATATCCTGATGAAAGCAAAGGACAATGTCTTTTCAAGGGGGATGGATTAATATTCTCTATATTTTACATTTTTGACGTGCACAGCTATGGATTGTCTATGTGTTTGTACTTTATACATGCAAGTAAATGGGTGTGTGGTTTAACCCCAGCCAGCAGCTAAGCACCACAGAGCTGCTCACTCATTCCACCCCTCACCGGTAGGATGGGGGAGAGAATCAAAAAAGTGAGAAAACTTGTGGATTGAGATAAAGACAGTTTAATAGGTACAGCAAAAGCCGTGCATGCAAGCAAAGCAAAACAAGGAATTCATTCACCACTTCCCATCACAGGCAGGTGTTCAGCCATCCCCAGGAAAGCAGGGCTCCATCACACATAATGATTACTTGGGAAGACAAATGCCATCACTCCAAACATGTGTCGTCCCCCCCCTTCTTCTTCCCCCTAGATTTATGTCTGAACATGGCATCACATGGTGTGGAATATCCCTTTGGTCAGTTGGGGTCAGCTGTCCCAGCTGTGTCCCCTCCCAACTTCTTGTGCACCCCCAGCCCACTCGATGGTGGGTGATGTGAGGAGCAGAATAGGCCTTGACTCTGTGTCAGCACTGCTCAGCATCAGCTAAAACATCTCTGTTATCCACCCTGCTTCCAGCACAAATCCAAATCATAGCCCCACACCAGCTACTCTGAAGAAAATTAGCTCTAACCCAGCCAAAACTAGTACAACAGGACAGTGCCTCTGGTGTCGTGGGGCCCTCGGGAATTCTGGTTTCTCCTACTGGCTCTGCCACCACCCTCTGCCCCAAACTTGGCAAGGTCATTGTGGTGTTTTGTGCTTCTGCTGCCCTAGGAGTATGTTCCATTTAGATTATCAGCTGCTCAGGGCTGGGAATGCATCACTGCTGAGGGGGTATTAGCACAGCATTGTATGATGATACTGCAGTGGGCCTTTACAAAACCAGAGCAAGGAGAGCTGCACTGGTTCAGAAGGGTCCGCTGTTAATTAGATA
>NW_010247067.1:12177-14414 GCF_000690775.1 Eurypyga helias | reverse complement strand
AATTAGCTGCGCAGAGAAAGGTTATTCAGAGCAAAGTTATGCTTACCTGCCTGCACAGCGTCTTGCCCAGAAGCATGGTGTCTGCATCTTACCCAAACTCACTGCTATTATACAAACAATAGTACATTCTGGGCACCCACGTCTTTCGCTGACTTGCAGATTTTACAGAATCGTAGAATCTTTTAGCTTGGAAAAGACCTTTAAGACCATCAAGTTCAACCGTAAGTATTTTGAGTGGTTCACTTGAAGCTCACATCTTCAAAGAATGTGGCCTGGCAGGAATGTGGTGTATATGGGGGAAATGGGTCTCCTAAAGCTAGAACAGTTCCCTCCGGAGTGGCCAAAACACATTGAGGGAGTAGCAGAAAGGGGCTTTAGGTCAGGGAAGTGTAGCCAAAGGGAAGTCGATGTAATTCTTGGAGTTAATGCGCTGGTGAAATGACTCGCTGTATCCCTCCATGTCTTTTGCATTCAGGCATGATGCAGAACTTTATTTGACTGGCATTTGTTGACATTTTAGCATAAATTTACACTTTTTCAAGTCTGCAAAAGCCAGCAAATCTCATTAAAAAACGATATTGATACACTGTTGTGCCACCTTGCTCAGGATGCAAATTCAGTTTCTCCTTGTTGCCATATCCTGTTGAGCAAACATATGTCATGGCCTTTGAATATGAAACCGGCAGATGTCTAATTGACCTGAATAAATTTCCAGCATACAACAGAATGGGTCAATAGAAGGTCTTAGAATTCCCCACCAAATTTTAATCAAAACTAATGAGATATAACAAGTGAATGCAGAGATGAGTTGTGTGAGGCAGAAAATGCTGAGAAGCTCTGCATCTAGAACCACAGGCGGTTATTTAAATGAGATTTTCTCTTCCTGGAGCTCCAGAGAACTTCACTGGCTGTGTGACAGGGAAGAAGGAGAAGCAGAGCCATTTAAGTAATCCAGGTAGGCCCCATCCTAGCAAAAAGCATGGAAGATTTCTCTCTCTGGAGGGAATCATCCCAGTTAGGAAGAAGGTAATGGGGACAGACCTGTCATGAAATGAATTTTCACTAAAGATCTGAGCCAGAAAGCCACTAAACCTTGCAGGACAGAAGCCCTTTGCTAGTAGTGAGCTGTCTGCACTTGGAGGAGAGCCAGAAGCAGACATAGCCCAAATGATGTCAGCAGCTTCCTCTTACAGCTACTTCCCAGCAAGATGGATTGTGTCCTCCCAGCCCAGAACATTTGGATGCAGATGTAGTTGGAATATATATTAAAACATTTGTTAAATGGTTTTGGGCTTGTTCAGCCTGGAGAAGGCTCTGGGGAGACCTTAGAACCCCTTCTAGTGCCTGGGGGGGCTACAAGAAAGCTGGGGAGGGGACAATTTTTACAAGGGCAGGGAGTGAGAGGACAAGGGGTAATGGGTTTAAAGCGAATGCACAGCGAAACGGAATGCCCTTTGAGCCTGCTGGGAAAAGCTGCATCAACTTTTGACCACAAGGCCTAGGAGTTGCCATGGGACTTGAATGTGCCTTTGGGAAACTTAATCAGTTCCTTTATGTCATGGCTTCCAAAGCAGAAAGGAAACTCGGGTGACTGAAAGAAATCTGCCAGGTTTGAAGAGGGAAGCCATGAGCTGAGAGAAGGGAAAGCATATAAATGTGGGTGTTTCCTGTGTCCTGTGTTATTGCTGCATTAGATGTGTCAATCCGACACAGTAACTCAGAATGCAGAGAGGCACTGTATTCAGATTTAGCAAAGCCCATTACATTTACAAAGGCTCAGGAGAGATGTCCCAGCAAGGCAGTGATGTAATAACTACAAGAAAATGTATTTTCAGAAAGATAGGCCCTTAGCTAAACTGTATGCACCAGGGGATCTCTCTGCAGAAATCTTCAGTTATTACTTTCTTAAAATCCTTATTACATTTCCAGCTCTATAAAAACTGAGTAATTACTGTCTTCAATTACCTCTTGGCGCCAACTCGATTAATGTCCTTTACACCAATTGCTTTTTGAACTGTTGGAGAGAAAAGATGATCTGGGTCAACTCTATAAATGGTCTTTTCAGTGTCTTCTTAGCTGAATAGGAGGAACTTGTATTTTCAGGGAAGGGTCATCACTTGATTGCTCTGAGAAGGGGTAATGGATGGGCTGAAGGAAGCTGGACTTTTACTACTGGGATGCAAAACTGAGGTGATGCCAGTGGATCAGCCATTCAAAGTGGTTGGTTCTCTCTCTTT
>NW_010247067.1:11869-12146 GCF_000690775.1 Eurypyga helias | reverse complement strand
GCCCTTCCTCTAAACCCCTGGGATCTGGGCCAGAGAGATGGCACTAAGTGGGAGAATCAATGGTTGTCTCTACTAGCTTTAATAATTAAAGCTATTGAGCCATTATGTCTTGGATCAACAAACAGGGCTAACAGGTCAGTCGTCCTGGCCTTGTAAATTGATTCTTTTTCTACAGACAATATTAGGGTCAGGGGGCTTGACTGACCTGCTCTCTGAGGTCCTGGCATAAACAACCACTGATTGGGACCATCTGGCCACGATTTGGCTCAGGCCATTC
>NW_010247067.1:5467-11850 GCF_000690775.1 Eurypyga helias | reverse complement strand
TACTCCTCTAGCAGAAGCGAGCAGTGTGTCGGTACTGAGTTTTGTCTCCCTTGAGCAGGACCCTGCACCATGGAACGGGACAGCGTGTACCATTTGCTGCTGGTTGAGTTGTCCACTACCTCAGGATCTGATATTTCATTATAATCTTGAATTCTACCTTCTGGCCGAAGTAATTTTGGGACTTTTGTGCTGGGCAATATGCTCCAGGAAACTTTATCGGCCAGTCATGCTTATACTGATTCAGTGGAGAAACACAGGAATCTCATGAACTGTGAGGGAATGATCTGGAAGGGGCTGGAGCAAACGTGGGAGAGGCCCATGTCCACTTGACCAGCGTTGGGCATGCTCCTAAGTGACTCGACCTATCCTATGAAATCTCACTCTCCGACTCTGCCCCACAGAGCCCCGTTCCCGGCTGTGTTGGCTGTTGGCCAGTCGCTGGGAGGAGGCTGAGCCAAGCCCCTCAACCACTGAAGGATTAGGTCACCAGGAGGTCTGCTGGCTCCTTTCCTCAACACAGCAGGGTGTGATCCATGGACCACTTCCAGAATCCAGGTTGAGTCTTTCCCTCACATCTCAATTTTCCTTATTCCTTGTAAAATCAGACAAATCATTATCTTACTTTCCCCATCCTGGCTTTTCTGAGACTCCATCTCTTCTCCAAATGTTTCCACAGTGCCAGCTTCTTGCTGCAGCTCCAGGCCCCGACATGGGTCTGTCTGTCCTCTGTAGTGCAGTCACACATGGATGGCTCCAGCTAAGGACCCCACTGTCTTCTGTCAGCTGATTTTTGGGTCAAGATCTTCAAAGAAAGCAAGCTGACAGGCTCTTGTTTTAACTTCTAGAGCCAATCACTGCCAGCACTAATTGGAGGGATACTGCATGCTACACACACTGGCATTTCTCCTGTGTCTCAGTCAAGGTGTGCGACTGGCACTGAGCATCACATTGTGGATGCTGCCCTGCTCCTGCGCCCCCCCAGACAGCTATTTAAAGCTCTCACAGGCATATCTACATGGTCTATAGCCCCTCTCTGACTGCAGCATAAATACTTCCATTATAAGACAAGCCTTGGAGACATATCCCAAAAACCTCTCCTCCACCCACCTCTTTCCATGTGGCAGGAGGAGGTTAGCCTAAAAAGAGTTTCGCGTTCCCTGAGGATTAATGTTGTTTTGTTATGCCAAATCCAGATTCGCGTTGCCAAAGGTCTTCTTTGCGTAAAGGATTTTCAAGCAGACACAATCTGAAATTCGCACCTCACGGCACAGTAAAACGATCCCCAGCAGAATATTATTCCGTCCTTGGGTTTCGTCGTATTATAATTTCACCTGCCTGTGTTTTGATAGCCGGGTCTTGGTGTTTAACTCAGAGCTCTCTCGTGCACTGCCTATGTTCTCATTCCCTCGTCAGGCCCCCAGTGCCTCTTTCCTAATCAAGGCTTTCTTTGTCTCTCGTTCTCAGCCTGAATTTTCTTTCTTTTCCTTTGATACCTGCATGAGTTTGGAGCACTGGCATTTTACATGCCAGATCTTGAGGGTTTTTTAAACTTGTGTTGCTCATTTTGACACAGGACCCTAGTGAAAGTGTGTGCTACTGCCTCTCTGCTCTCCCAATTAACACAGGCAGCGTAGGATCTTCGCTACTGGGGATGTCAACCTGGCGTATTTCACTGCAGAGGAAAAAAATATATGTTTTCTTCAAAGAATAGTAGATTTAAATATTAGGAAGCTATTGTAAAGAAAAAGCTCATGTGTGCAACAAGGCATGCTCATGTCCTTTCCCTGTTGTTCCCTAATAATGTGGATAGCACTAGTCCCTTCCTGAACCCCGACATCTCAGTTGCTGCTGTGTGTGCAGCCCTGATTTAGCTTGCTTTTAGCTCAGCTGCTGACAGCCCAAAGTAGCACAGTGCAAGCTACTGCCCTGAGCATTCAACCAGCTTCTTGGGTGGGTTTTGAAGTTCAAGGAAGAACTTCAGCCTAGGACTGGAGAAAACACCTTTCCCTCTCCTGAGCTCTTGCAGACTTCAGTGTGGGGTTTGAAGCACGGCTGGAGGCAGGGCAGGGATGGGTGCTCTAACCGCTGTGCTGCTGCAGGAAGCCACTTCTTCCTTCTACAGGGAGGTGAGCAGGCAACACATAAGTTCATCTAGGGGTGCACTGGATGGGTAAAGGATAACATCAATTTTTTTTTAAGTGAGAAACAGCACATTGCTTCATTTTGGGTGAGAATAAGGGCAGTGAGTTCTGTTGGAGTAAAGATGCTTCTTAGTTGCAAAATGAAAACTTTATGTATGAAGGGATAGTTACAGGTGAAAATGTAGGCACTTACAGGCTCTGCAGGGATTCTGAAGAAGAGAATTTTGCTGCATCCTCAAGGTCCATTCTCATGCTTGAAGTCACTCAGGTTGGCCACAAAGAGGAGCGAGCTGAACCTGTATTATCAGAGGTTTAAGGTCTGTTCCAGGCTCCCTGCCCGATTTACCGTGCTGCTCACCTGGTGATCCTCAGCGGCTCCAGCCTGTTCTCTGTATTCACAGCTCGCTCTCATCTCAGGGAGAGCTGAGCATCTGCGAGCAGTGTGGCAACACAGGAAAAGAGTGAAGGCAAACAAAGAAAAAACCTCTGGATTTTGTTTAATTCTGCAGCATGTTGCTTCATAGTTCAAGCTGTGGTGGGTGTAAAATGCTTGTAGATATTCTAGCCCCTTTCTACCTCCATGGTAGTGGGGTAGAGTTGTCTTTGTAAGGGCTGAAGGCAGACATACACTGAGGAATATATCTACTCCCGTGGCTTTTCCTGCCATCACATCCCAGCAACTTCTGAACCCACTGAATTAAAACCACTTCAGACAAATGGTTTCTTACTGAAAAGGCAGCAGCAGTTTTCCAAAGGTTCCAAAATTTACTGAGCTTGTAATGACTGCAGTCAGTCACTGAGACTGTGACTGAGCGATCAAGATGTTCATAACCCAAGGCTACGCACTTATTGCTTTTTCCCTTGGAAAAATGAAAGTGAGTGTGTATTATATCTTCTCTGGCTCCTGTTTACCTCAGTAAGAAAAGCACAGCAACAAAGGCTGATCACTTCTGCACTCTTCAACTCTTCTTGTATGCCCAAACCCATGGTCTGGCTTATTTAAACCCCTGCGTGCCCACGTGCGTGGTTGTGGTGGAGCCAGTCTGCTTACTGGAATGGTGTCCCACAGTAACCTGTGGGGCCGTCTTGCTACTCATAAAGAGAATTTTAGAAGAGCACAAGCCTAGCATGAATATTTGTTCTCATCACCATGATTCTCAGCAGGACATGCAGGTGCTGGACATGTGGGGAAAGCTCAGAGAGATTCAGGGCCAGATCTGTCAAGTCACATGCATTGGTTATGAGATGTCAAGAGTTTTCCTCCTCCATCCTGTTCCTGCAAAGCCGAGTTTAGCAAGTGCCCAGTTTTCTGTGAGTATCTGGGACATCAGAAAAGGTTGTTGGATGCTGGGGAAGTGGCACACCTAATACGAAGGCCCTGAAATGGGTTAATCATTCATTTAGTCTGAGATGTTCTTTAAAACTCTGTTCGGTTTTGGGCCCTTCACTGCAAGGAAGAAATTGAGAAGGGCAAGGGAGCTGAAAGGGAAGGGATCTGGAGCACAATTCCTGCGAGGAGCAGCTGAGGGAGCTGGGGGGGTTCAGCCTGGAGAAGAGGAGGCTCAGGGGAGCCCTTATCGCTCCCTACAACTCCCTGAAAGGAGGGTGCAGAGAGGTGGGTGTGTTAGTCTCTTCATCCAAGTGACAAGTGATAGGACAAGAGGAAATGGCTTCAAGTTGCACCAGGGAAGGTTTAGATCGGATATTAGGGAAAATTTCTTCTCCAAAAGGATTGCCGGGCATTGAAATAGGCTGCCCAGGGAAGTGGTTGAGTCACCATCCTGGGAGGGATTCGAGACGTGTAGATGACACACATTTAGGGACGTGGTTTAGTGATGGACTTGGCAGTGTTTGGTTAATGGTTGGACTCGATGATTCTAAAGGTCATTTCCGACTTAAAAGATTGTATTGTATTGTATTGGATTCTGTATCACACAGCCTCAGATTGCACAGTTGCATGAAGGAGTGAGGGGCACAGGGACAGAGGCAGGTTCAGAGGTCTGGAGATCTTGTATAAGATCAAATGGCTGAAGGCTTGGGCAAGACAAATTAAAACAGGACACACAGGACACCATGTGAGTGGGAAGGACAAACCTCTCTTAGAACTGGTTATGATGGGACTGAGTAGCCCATCAGCAGGGCTTTCTGAGGGGTAGGTTTCTGCAGGACTCACTGCATGAGGTCTCCTGGTCTAGGCAAAGTCCTCACAGTGTTCACCTCTCACCTTCGGAGCAATGAAACCAGTGTAAATTCCACAACTTACATTTCAACCTTCACCGAGGTGTATTTTATTATCCTGCTTAATTATGCTACATAAATCTCCACTATGCTAAGGTTAAAACGTGGCCTCTGCCCTGATGAGTTTATAATTTAAATGGATGAGACACATGAATTTAAGAAGGAAAAGGGTATAATGCCGAAACCAGCCGCACAATGATTTTTAACTTTAAACTGTGTCATAATTTAAAAAATATCAGTAGTGTTTAGTGAAAGGGATTAGTAAAATGTAAAGATGAAGGAAGAAAAGACATGATGGAGAAGTAGGAGGTGAATTGGGGAAGAATGGGGAATGGAGGGTAGTAGTGAAGGAGGGATGAAGGACAGCAAAAGCAGCAGCTGAATGGTCGTCTTCAGCACTTGCTGTGACAGGTATCCGTTAGTTTGTATCACATACCTATCTGTTGTGCAGATCTGATTTTTCACTGGATTCCTGGGGCTGCATACTCATTGAAATGCCTTTCATCTCCAGATCCACAAAGATCATAGGGAAAAAATGATATTGCATGGATATAGGGTTTGCCTTCCCTGAAGGGGAATTGTTAAAAACCAACACCAGTCGCAACAACGCCATCGTTATAGTAGAGAAGGTAAGACCTTTTAGTTAATTTTACTGCATTACATTTCATCTTATAGATGTACCAGCAGATTGCACTTCATTGTCTCGGTAGGTATTTATTACCTTACCAAATTTTAAATGGGAATTGGAAAACCTTTGCTGCGTTGTTTGGAAATTGCTTGGTAACACGGCCATCTCTATAAACTTTTTTGGGTGCACTGGCAGCTTGAATTCCTGCAACATGATAAAGCAAATCTCCAAGAAACCCATCCTTCTTGTGTTTCAAAGGCCACCTGGACCCCGCTTTTGTAAGGTTATCACGATGAACTGGCTCTGCTCCGCTGACATCTTTTAATCCACGGTCAGGTCTTCTGGTGACTGCAAGATCATTGATGACACGGTACAAAATGCAGTTCTCGTCCATCCTACCACGTCTGTCTCAAACCCTGCACTAGTGGTGATGGAGTTGTGGGGTTCATCTGCAAGTATCTGTCTTGCTGATTTTGTCCTTCTTGCTGACAATAACAGAAAAAATTGAAGGCATCTATCTTCAGCGTTATACAGTGCCCACATAACACTGCTGTACAATAAAGTTGATTTAAGTCTGTTCCTGTAGATTTGGTGCTTCACTTAGCTCTTTATCACAATGCTTTAAAAGCTGCAGTGCCTGTAGCTCTCTGAGCATCCTTACTCTTTCGCTACCCACAAACAATTCACGACACCACGTATTTGGGAGTTACCATCACTGCCGTCTTGCAGACTGGTTACTATTGAACAGTTTCTGAACTTTAAGGCTCCTTGGTGGGTACACCCAGAGATTTTAAATGTCCAGCCTGAGAGTCAGGCCAGTGACCACTTCTCGAGGGCTTTCAAGCCCTTTCACTGGCTCTCTGTGATGTCCTTCAATGTGGCTGTCCTTTGAATGCGTTGAACTGCAGGCTGAGTACAGATCATTGGGGTTTCTTCTCCTTCTTGGCAACAAAACTTTGAGGCTGTAAGTGGGGTTTGTTGTTGCGTGCTTGATCTTAGTATCAGTGGGTCACAGTTTCTCCTGTAAAATGAGCGTTTTGATGTTTGCCAGTGATATATTTACTTTGTCAAAAGTGCTATCGGAGTACAACAACTGTCATATTATCCTTCTTTTATATCACTTCACAGTAAATTAAATTTGAGGCCAAAAGTATTGTTCAGCTGATGAAACTTATGCCCTGTTTTCTGCAAGGGAAGCCTCAAAATTGGATGTCTGATGTCTCATTTTGGAAGGATTGATACCGCTGCTGCTTTTCTTGAAAATACAAGAGTGTGTTGCTGGTACTGGGAGTTTTACTTACTTCAGTTCAAGTTTTTGTTGTTTCTCTTGCCTGAAGCAGCTAGTTACACAAAACAGAAAATATCCAAAGCTGTAT
>NW_010247067.1:0-5436 GCF_000690775.1 Eurypyga helias | reverse complement strand
AGCAGGATGAAATACTTCTGCAAGCAGCGAAATTTATGAAATCTTATCTCCAATGGGTTTGTTTGTCATGCTTGGCTGTCCATGATTTAATAAAGTGGAGTTCTGATCTAGGGTTTTTCCTGGGGTTGAGGCATTCATTACCTCTCTCTCCCATGTGAATTTGCTGGAATAAATCAGCCAGGTGGTTTCACCACCCCCTTGGTGCCGTCAGGAATCTGGGACTTTCCTTTCTACCCCGCCACCTCTTCACCCCAAAGTGTAGGAACTCACTGGCTCACCTGAGGCAAGTGTTGATGCCCAGCACATCCGCCAGTGATTACATGGAGCCTGATGCTCAGCTAGGCATGGAGAACTTAAAGGAGATGGGTTAAAATGCGAAACTTGTGGATAGGATTAAGAACTCCTTATAGAAGGACTGGGGAGGGGAAGCATGATTAAGCACAAGAGTCAGGATGTGAGTGGGTTTTTATATATTCCTTACACATCTCAGGTTTTCCATGGTTCCAAATAAATATAAGGCTTAAAGATTTTAATTTCAACCAGCCAACATGCAGCCTGCAGCTGTTCACCTGAACAAGATGAGGAGAGACAGGCTGAAGATTTGCAAGGTATCTGAGGACAACTGGGTGACAGATATCAAATGGGAAGTTTGTCTTAGCCAGAAGACGGAAAACACCATCAGTAAGTCACGTTTAGGCTTCCTAAGCCCAAGGTTTGGTGTACCTGCAATACCTAGTAATGATGAATTCCCCCTATATTTATTGTTACTACCAGAAAATTCTCCATTTGAACAAATCCCTCATGCAAAAGCATAGAAACGCTTTGCTGAGAAAGCTACAGAGCGTGTTCAGGCTCATGGAAGGTGAACACAGGCTCTGGGGCTCAAGCTTCACGCGACTCTATGTTAAGGTGTAACTAGGTTTAAAAGCTGCTCTATCACCTTACAATTTACTGTTTCCCAGGGAATGAGATCAATTAACAAAACAAGCCACTATAAAAGATTATTCCATGGGATCAATTACAGGGTCTCCGTCCCTTTTCATGACATGTGTTGTTCTGGCCGGGTCTGCATCAGGACACCAACTGCGTGAACAAGCTGTCTGGTTCAGTCTCACCCCTCTGTATTGTTACAGAGTGCACAATTGCCAAGCCAGCATTCCCTTGGTAAAGATAAGTAAAATAAAGGGGAAAAAATAAATCCCAACAATCTGTTTTCTTAATGATTTACAGAAGGGGAACAGCTCATCTTCTTTCACAGTGTTTTACCTGCATGGTGAAGAGAAACACCTCACACTTGTACTCTGATTTCCTTCAGGGATTGCATTACCATAAGTTCTGTGGCTTTGACATTGGAAAAGCAGCAGTACTTTTCCACTTAGCTTAATCTTAGTTACTATTTTTTCTGCAGCAACAGTACACAGTGCAACTTGGGAAATGTCAGGAGGCAAAAAAACAATAAGAAGGCATTTGAATCATATCTCTGCCTTGATTCCCAGCATTAAGCCAGGCAACTTCTTCTCCTGCCCCATGGGTTGCTTACTTCTTATTCATAAGCAGAGACAGAAAGAATTGATGGCAGCTACGTGCTGGGAAGAGATACTGATTGTTGTCACGCAAGAAATCCAAGAAAACAACCTAAAACCTTTAGCGCAGGCTTATATAATGGTAAATAGGAATAACAAGGTCATCCAGATGAGTCACGAACCACAGGGACAAATCCTGATGTTTCAGCACACTTTTAGTGAGTTCTTATCCAGGCAGATTGGCGAAGCCTGATGAAGCTTCATAAGAAAAACAGAATTAAGTCTATTGCAAGAAGTGGGGGCCTAAGGCCCAATTCTTTGACTATGGACCAATTTCAGCGTAATGCAGCTGATGTCAGGGTGACGAGCTTTGTAAGAAGAGGTAATATATTTTATTAAACTGACTGATATATGCCAACTGAGTTTATACTTGCTTTATACAAGCAAAATTGCTCCTACAGTCTAAGATGGAAACTCTGGCCTTCACTCTGCTCCCATTTACACTGATACAAGTCAAAGGTAATTTCATTATAACTAATCTAAATGCATTACGGACAAGGGAATTACACCTGTAAGACATTGGTGTGAGCTGAACCCTCTTCTCTGACATTTCTACTAATGTCTGAAATGAAATAAGGAAGGAAAATGTGGTATCTTTTAAAATGTTAAAGCTGTGGGTGAGAGACCCGTGTGTACACCAGCACTGAGCATTGGTAAATGTGTTGGATTTAGGAATTCCCATGTTACACCTAGAAAACACCAGTGGATAAATTGTGGGAAAAGATTGCAGGTAAAACTATGGCAGGAAAGGGGCGAAGCGATCCCTTAGTGTAACACGAGTCATATGGAAAAGGAGCTCTTTTGCCAGTGGAGTTTCCAAAGGTCTCCCAAAGGAGCAAACCATATTTGCAAAAGAATTGCTCTGCCTGTGCCTATTTAGACTTCTTTTTGGCATAGTTCTCTGCTGCTGTGGTGGTCCCACGGGCAACTGGGGATGAGAAACAGCAGAGTGCGTGCTTGCCTCCACACTGAGTCCTTTCCTTTCCTTATGAAGGGAGGATGAGGAGGAGGAGTGAAACCATCTGTGCTTCCCAGTCCCTTCTGGTCTGGGGAAGATCCTTGATGGAGCCCCTCTAATGTTTACAGACAAGTTGTGACAGTGATTAATGCATCATCAAGGAATTTTTTTGGTCAGTTTACTTGTTTGAGTAGCCAAGGAACCATATATTTTACTAGATAAACTTCATAGTTAAAGGGCTATAAAGGGCTATGTGAAAGAAATGTGAAAAGGAAAAGTACATTTCTGTCCCCTGATTTCCAATCCATCAATTTTCAGGTTGAGATCCTTTCTCTGAAGCTGTTTATAGGGAAAATGTTGTTCTCATAACCTGTCATCCCTATTGTATCATATATTACTAATGAAGAAAGACCCCAGTGTTCATGTGCTGCATCAGTCCCCACTATGTTGATTTTCTCTCTTTTGTTTAAAGACAACATAAATTCACACCTATAGCTCTGCTTTGGTCAGGAGTGAAGGGAAAAGGCTTGTAAATGAAACAAGGCAGTGGTTTAGCAATTAGAGCCCAGGATTGAAAGTCAGCAAGGTTACAGTTCTGAGGGAGATTTGCTGTTGTTTGTCCTGATGAAGTTCTTCCTAAATGAGGTCATTATTGTAGCTGTCAGGAAAGAAAAGGTAGGACACATTGATTTCATCCCCACTGCAATCTCCAGGACATGCCGGTACAGAGGAGTCAATATGAATTGCCAATTAACAAAAAAAGAATATTGGCAAGTCGGCAGTTTGAGAAAAAACTCCCTCCAGCCAGTGCATATAACTCCTGCCATTCAAATCACCATCCTTGAGCAAAGGCATTAGCAAACCTGCCCAGAAAATCAACGAAGATGAGCTTTTTTGGCGTAGCTGAATAGCAAATTGTAGAGCTGAGAGCCTGTCTGCACGGGGGAAATGGAGCAGAACAGCTATACAGGAACACACTTCAAGTGCACACCCTATCTGGAGATAGAAATCACTTTACTTTGGAGTAATTATTCTGTTCTGAAAACACATTGGTTATTCAGGAATTAAGTGTCTTTTATTTCAGAATTAAAGTGCCCAAGCTCTTATTCTGCCATTCTGGTAATGATAATAGACACAGCCACTGATTATAATAGAGATTCTTCCACAGTAGCTACTGTGGAAATCTTTCCCTTGTAAATAAGCCTTAGGAATACCACGCTTCCAATTACCTTATATTTCAAATACAGCTTGTATAAATGGATACTGTTAACTTACCTACAGACTTCAGCAATTTTCACGCAATTAAAATAGTTAATGTGCAGCTTTGGGCTGCAGAAACAACCCCAGAATAGCAGATAACAGTAGTGTCTTTGACATGATGGAATGAACCTGGTTTAGAAAACACCCAGCAGCTATTAGTACCTGACTGTGAGTGCACTTGCTGAGGAATTCCTGCCTTTGCAGTAACAAACCTGGGTCTTGTGTGGTGCTTCTAACACAGGCTCTCAAGGGACTTGACCTGAGAGGTGTCGTTACCCCTCATCTGCAAATGGGAAAGCAAGGCTGCAATGGTAAGATGACTTGTTTGATGTTAATTAGCAAGCTGGTGAAAGACAAACTTTTGTTTTCTAACCCTGAACGTGGTGGAATTCACCTTTCCCTTCCTAAATAGGGTGATGGACCCATCCCTGGGAGTGTCCAAGGCCAGGCTGGATGAGGCTTGGAGCAACCTGGTCTAGTGCAAGGTGACCCTGTCCATGGCAGGGAGGTGGGATGGGATGATCTTTAAGGTCCCTTCCAACCCAAACCGTTCCATGTTTCTATGATCTGGTGGCAAGAGATGGAGTGTGTTGGTAGTAAAGAAAGGTCTGTGGGCAAGTAGGTGGCCTTCAGTAGGCATTTGGTGTCAGAAATCTGCCATTTCTCAGCCAGTGTGTGAAGTGACTCTGATTTCTCATCTCCAGCTGTGCAAAATCCACAATTCAAATGCAAAATGCTGACTAGCTCAGGTTTGCTTTCAAAGGTGACCTCAAAGAAACCTTGGCTGTTTCACCTTGAGTCACCTCACCATTTCCCAGGGAAACGGGAGAAAAAATATTTTGAAAAACATTGTAACTGAAAGGTATCAAATTAAGTGACCCTACACCTACTTGCAGGCAGAGTGTGCTCGAGCTGTGGCAATGTCATGGTTTAACCCCAGACAGAAACTCACTCACCTCCCCACTCCTCCAGTGGGATGGGGAAGAAAATGGGAATTTCTCACATCAAGACAGACACTGAGGGGCTGGATCGTGTCTTGAGAAGGGAACGGAGCTGGGGAAGGGTCTGGAGCACAATTCCTGTGAGGAGCGGCTGAGGGGGCTGGGGGGGTTCAGCCTGGAGAAGAGGAGGCTCAGGGAGATCTTATCGCTCCCCACAACTCCGACAGGAGGGTGCAGAGAGCAGGGTGCTGGTCTGTTCTCCCAGGTATGGTATGACAAGAGGAAACGGCCTCAAGTTGCTTCAGGGGAGGTTCAGATTAGATATTGGGAAAAACTTCTTCACTGAGAGAGTGGTCAGGCACTGGAACAGGCTGCCCAGGGACGTGGGGGAGTCACCATCCCTGGAGGTGTTCAAGGAGCGTGTAGACGTGGTGCTTGAGGACAGGGTCTAGTGGGTATGGTGGTGTTGGGTTGATGGCTGGACTGGATGTCTTAGTGGTCTTTTCCAACTTCCGTGATTCTGCGATTTGGTCCCTTGCACTCCCAACCCTTTTTCTGCAGTTTCCAGAGCGAATGATGACCTCTGGGCACAGCCCTCTCTGCAGAGGTATCTTGTTTGGTCCCTAAAAACGGTAATTTCTTAACGCGTTACTCAATTTTAACCACCTTTCGCTGGGGGCATTGTAGCGCCGAC
>NW_010247066.1:9498-9754 GCF_000690775.1 Eurypyga helias | reverse complement strand
GCCTACCACTCCCGGCGGGCCCCGCGCCTGCGCAGGAAGTGACGCTGTCGCCCGGGGCATGACGGGAGCCGTGTCCGTCCTTCCCGGCGCTGGGGACCGGCACCGGGATGGAACCGGTGTGGGAGGGAACGGGCGTTCCAGGGCTGGTGTCCACCGGCTCAGCCTCGTCCCTGAGGGCCAGGGAGAGCTCCGGCTGGGGCGGGAGCAGGAGAGGCCCGGGATAGCGCTGGTGGGGGCTTGCCCCCCCCCCCCCGGC
>NW_010247066.1:279-9423 GCF_000690775.1 Eurypyga helias | reverse complement strand
CCCCGGTCCTTAACCCCCATCACAGCTGTGCCGTTTTCAGGCCGTGTCACCTGGGTTTTTATTTATAGAGATATATGTACCCCTACACATCCCATCAGACTGCTATATATATATACGTGTAATGTGTATATATACACTTTTTTGTCTTCCCAGGGCAGTTGGCTTTTGCCCTTGCAGCTGGCTATGGCAAAAGCCTGCAGCCCAGGGCAGGGGGGAGGGGGAAAAAAAATAAAAAACCACAAGAACCAGACAGACACTTATAAACTGTCTCTTCTTCACCCCTCGCTTCCATCTTCTGGCATTTTAATTGGAGGTGGTTTCCTCAATGCTTCATTCCGTGAGGAGAAGTGGATTGGCACAGCATGGGGGGGGTTGTGTTGCCTTGCGGTGTCTCCACAAGGTCAGCCCTGGCTCGCTGAGGGGACAGGCCTGGTAGCAGCCAGCCTAAGGAGGTTGGGAAGGGTGTCTGAGCACCAAGGTGGTCATGCTTCATGTTCTTCCTCTGTGCTATGCTTGCTCTTCCTCCTGCAGCTTGGACCTCACCTCCTCCGTCACTCCAGGCTTGAAGCAACATCTGATGTTTCCTTCTGGATGTGCATCGGGCAGCTCCCCTTCATAAAGGTCTTGTTGCGGGGAGAGGTAGCAGCCCTGCTGTACAACCTCAAACCTCCACGCAAGTCCAGGCAGAAAGAGCGCAAATCAGACCTTCCATCTTCTGCTGCCTTCAGCCAACGCTTGCGGACTGTATTTGCCCTTTACTCTCTGCTGAATGACTGCACAGAAAACTTGCCCTGGCAGACCTACCTTATTCCAGCCCCATTCTTCCAGGAACAGTGCTCCAAAGGGACCTTGCCTTGGCTGCTGGAGACTGCTCTGGTCTGCTTCCTCCTGCGGGCGAGGCCATCGTCTTCGCATATTGTGACTTTCCCATTCTGACTCAACTCTGCATGTGATCCTTCCAGGATCAAGCTTTTGCTAATTCAACTCTGCAGCTACCACTCAAGAAACCACAGATTTCCGACCCTCGCACTTCCCTCCCCTATAAGGTGACCTTCCTCCTCCCTGTTACTCCAGCCTTGTACCCCTAAACCCACTTGGCTTCTGCTCCAAGCCGTTTTCACGATTCTTACTCTCCCTCCCCAGGCATGTCTTTATAAACAAACCAGGAGGAGGTTTTTGTTGTTGTTTTTCTCTGACCCACAAACAAATGGGTATACCAAAGTCTTAACTCCTAACATGACCTTTAACACCCCTGCCCCTTCCCCTTGCCTTTCATTGCCAATTCCATCCTTACACACATTAGAGAGAGATACGTCTGTGTCTGACCCTTGTATCTATCCTCTCTCCCTAAGAACGCACAGCCACTCACTTCTGTCTCCAAAACTGCCAGAATTTTTCCACAGGGAAGTGACTGCCTTGCAGCTCATCCTCCTGACCTGCCAATGATGCCTACGGGGCCAGCACCTGCACTCTGCAGTGCCTGGCACACCGCAGGCCCCAGTGCTTGCTCAGTGCCACCAGTTTCTGGTGTGAGAGAGGAAGTTTAACTGGCACATTCCTTCCCACTGAGCACTGCAGTAGTCACTAGACTCACAGCAGTTATCAGACTTACTTACAGCTTTTAAAGAAAAATATGGTAGACAAGTTTATAAATACAAATGCTGGGGATTTAAAACCAGCAAGTATTTGCTATTTGCCATAACAAAAAACATCCACTGAGAAGTTCGGCGATTTCCCTCGTATTTTACATTAATCAGAATCATTCTCACTCAAGCTCATCTGAAAAGTGTATTGCTGGGGTCTTGATGAATTTTAGATACGCTTAGTGAGCCACGTGCCAGCCAGACTCTCAGTGCACATTAAACTGAAGTCAACTATTTGTTTAGTGCTGACAGTACTAAGCCCCCTGTAATTCAAGCCTCTCCTGCCTCAGTTTCTCCGGCGGCATCTAACCACCAATGTGGGCTTCCATTCTCACATCCTCACTCGATTTCCAGATCACCCATTTCCGTATTTTTGCCGCTTGCGGTATTTTTCCCATCTGTCCAAAGGCCACTACTGTCTCCTTGCACCAGGCTGTGAGAGCAGGCAGCTCCTTTTAGCCAAGGACTCAACCTGTGATTCTCCACTGGTATGAGCTGATGTTCAAAAGTAAAATCTGAGGCCTGCCAGAGCCGAGTGGCAACCCGGGATGTTGGAGCCCGAGCGTCAGGCCGCAGCACAGGATTGCTTACCTGCGTACCAGGGAGCACAAGAACAAACTCGGCTGGGAATTAGGAATCCCGCTCGGAGACAAGCGTTACAATAGCGGTCCACAGCCCCGCTGTGGTGAAACAGGCGGCCCAATCTCTCTGCTCCCTCCCTTCCCCCAAGCAGATGCAGTGCGTGACTCCTCTGAGGTGGTGACGTCCTGGCGCAGCCACCATCATTCAGCACAGTCAGGGGAAAACAAGAGCCCAGTGTCAGAGCATTTGCCAACCTGTGGTGGGCGAAGTCACAAGACGAGCTCTCTACTGAATTCCAGCCGAAGCAGAAAGATGCCCAAGGGATCCTGGAGCTACAGCTGGACAGCAATGAAAGGACAGTTCTGATGAGGAGTCTCGGCTGCACACAGAGGACCCTTCAAAAGGAGGACAGGATTTGAAAACCAGAATTTTCATTCATCCCCCTCACACGCGCACTCCCCAAAATCACCTGCTTTCAGTAGCTTGGTCTCAGTTTATAGGGAATAAAATCTCTTTTCTCCACCAGCAGCCCCTAGGAGTTACTGTAGGATCACAGTGCCACCTACTGATCGTTAGAGCCACTAACAGAGCTCTCCCGTCAATCCGGGAGAGCAACTCGGGTTTTTCCATTGAGGAATTTCCTCTCCATTTCCTTGTATTTATTGACTGTTCTGATGGCTGAATTCAGGGCTTCTAAGTCTTTCCTTCTAGCTGGGATCTTTTCAACAGCTTTCACCTCCCAGGGATTATTCTTTTTGCCTCTGAAATAGGGTGAAGTGTTGTTTTTTTTTTCATTTTCTGAACTCCTCCATCTCAAATGTGACCAAAAGCGTCTAATCCCTCCCAGTTCTTGGGATGGGAGAGATTATTTTAGCCTTCTCCTTTCCCAGGTAAGCACAGAATATCACAAGTTCACACGTAACCAATCTGGAAATTGTAAACCAGCTTAAAATTCAGAAACTTTAATGACAGATAATTTTTTTCATACCCTTAATAACCAATCCCTGAGTCTTCTGGTTTAAATTCAAGAAACCAACACCTCTGCAAGCGCACTGCAGGCAAAGCAGGCTCTGGGCCAGGGGGAGGGGCTTGAGACTCCTGACTAAAAGGGGACTTTTTACAAGGGTCTGTAGTGACAGGACAAGGGGTAACGGGTTTAAATTGAAAGTGGGGAGGTTTAGATTAGATATCACGAAGAAGTTCTTCCCGGAGAGGGTGGTGAGGCACTGGAACAGGTTGCCCAGAGAAGCTGTGGATGCCCCATCCCTGGAAGTGTCCAAGGCCAGGATGGATGAGGCTTGGAGCAACCTGGTCTAGTGCAAGGTGTCCCTGCCCATGGCAGGGGGGTTGGAAGTAGATGATCTTTAAGGTCCCTTCCCACCCCAACCATTCTGTGATTCCATGATTCCATGACTACTGCCCGCAGCACTCCTTCCAGCTTTTTGCAGCGCCATTCCTACCCTCTGTCTGCTTTGCCAACACACCAAAAGAGTCTTCTGTTTCTGTCCTTCTGTGTGCGAAAGGTGTTGGTGAGAATTAGGCCAAGGGAAGTACAACCCATTACAGGACCCTCACACACTACTGAGATATAAACAACGGCAGGATAGGATCCATTTAGGAAGCTGGTGGACTATTCAGTGCATTTTGGTGTCGGAGGTCAGTCATTCCATATTTCCTTATGCCAAGCAGGTCTCCAGGGAGAAGTGTCCGTATTTGCATACAGCAACAAGAATCAGACTGGAGCAGAGCACTGTGGCCAGGAGAGTCACAGCACACACTAGGGAACTATGTTGCCTGAGCCCCACTGGAACCTGCAGAATCGCTTCCTCGTGTACCTACAAAAAAGAATAAACGGATTACACAGAGTTAACAAGCGATTTCCTTCTGAACGCAAGGCAGAGGATTAGTAACCAGCCCACTGTGTTTAATTAGCCCTTCACCAAGGCTTCTGCTGGGATCTGAAGTGAAAACCAAGGCAGGACATCACCTTTCAGTTTACAGCAAACGGAGCACCAGCCGCTCTTGCAGTACAGAGCTCAGTAAACTAATCTGCTACTGTTTTAAATGGTAACCGTTTACATACTCTGTATCTGTTCTTACAGTAGGTTTGCCATCAAGGACACATACGTCATACAGCATGGAAAAGAGAAGCTCTCAAGAATGAGCATGTCACAGACCACCGAGAAGCCAGTTTTCTCCAGGACAAGCATCTATTTGGTTTCTCTGTGCTGCAGGAAGCTCCAGAATGTTTTAGGACAAGAGCTGCAGATATCCCAGATGTCTGCAGGTATCTTAAATATAGGCAGGCATGTGTGTTACAAAACCCAGAGATTCATTATGAGACAAATGAGTCTCATTTCTGAATCTCTACGCTATTGCAACCCTTTCTACAATCAAAGGCAGTTGTTGAATACACTGAAGTTTCAACTTCCCTGAGTTTTGAACACAGAATAAAGAAACTTCATCTTTTCCTAGCTACTTAGCCAATCTGGTAACAACCAAACATAAGTGGCCTTTTTAAAAGATGTTATTCCTTCAATCTTTGGGGTTTTACCCCTCCTTTGGATAGATCATAAAGTAGTTTTTCATTTCACTGCTCCTCTGAAGCACCTACATTGTAAAGACTTTTCTTAATTTTACCAGTGCCAATTATATCCTAGAATTCCAAGTAAACTAATAAGGAAAAAAAAAAAGCTGCAGAGAGCAGCCCCATAAAGGATCAGAAGAGCAGAGCGTGACCAAGAGCATGTCAGAAGGGCAGGAGGAGACCCATTAAAAGCCAGTCAGAAAGGCAGAAGGCAGCCTCCCTAAGGGGGCATCGCACAACTGGTCTTGTACTTCTCAGCTGCCGTGCTCTGCAAGTCGCTAATTGCAGCAAAAAGGCAGCAGTTGTTAGAACCAAGAATTCCCAGCAGAACTAAGAACTCACAGGTCTGTGCGTCACGCTGTACCACTGACAGGGGCCGTCGTTTTTCCCTGAACAGGGAGCTCCCACTTCAGCAGGCTTCCAACACTCTGATGAGAGGCGATCTGCGGAAGACATTAATGCATCAGCAGGATCCAGAGAGGATGAAACAATATGGCCTGCGAGGCTTTTCCAAACGAGGTATCTTTCCTCCACAACAGCCAGACACAATCTACTCCCTGAAAGCCAGTAGGTGAAATGGCACCAACAGAAACGTGCCAGCTAACCTGCACGGTCAAAGGGGTGTTGGGCCATCCTCCTCATGAACCTCACAACTCTTCCCTTCCCGATACAGTAGGTACTTGAGGAGGAATCTCACCTGTGTGGAATCTTGGCCCTTCTGCCTTTAACAGGGCAAAGAATTCATCACTGGCCTGTAGACCCCTCCAACTTTAGCCAAACAGTTACAGTTTGTCTTCCCCCAAAACAGAGAAGTCATTCTTCCATTTCTCCTTGTTGGCCTCCTGTTGGCACGTGCAAGAACTCCCCTCCGATACTTCAAATGCTTTCATATTAATAATAAATATGTTTTCCTGCTCAAAAGTAGTAAATGTGGCAGAAAAACATAAGATTTCACACCTCTTTTTTAACTGACCAGGTAGTCTTCCCTGCCCTAGGTTTATCCCAGAAAAATCCCTGCTCAAATAATGTGCAAGTGAAGATAAAGGAGCTGAGAAGCGTTAGCACGTTTGACTTGGCAGCTAGCAAGAATGATTTTGTGAAAGGAAATACAATTTGTAGCAAAACCGGAGGATTTAATTGCTCGTATAACTTAAAATATTCATTGCCAGTGGAGAGCAGGTTTTTGTTCCACCAGACTCTGAGACTCCAACCATTCTGACCTTCAGGCACAGATTTCTACCTTCCTCCCTTACACATAGGGAATGCTGGAAGAAAGCGTTAGGAACCACCCCAACTCTTTGGTCGCTCCGAGTACCCGACAGTGCGGATTAAATACGCCGTGCTGCCGTGAAAACGCGGTCGGAGGTGCTGACCTTGAACAAGCCAGGGCCAGACCACCTGCAGACGCTTCCACTGCAACGGCAGCAGCGCAACACCACGGCGTCTGTTGACAATTCATCTGCCTTGGTCAGGCAGCAGCAGCATTCAGAGAGCTCTTTATCAGGGTCGCCATCTTCCCCTCGTGTTCACGTGACTACCGAGAGCTCCATCTCCGGAAGGCGAACACAGAACCAGATTCCAAGCCCTGGATTGCCCACGGTTATGCCTCGCTCCCCAAAAGAATGAGACTCTTACTGTCACAGCAGCAGATCAGTACTTCTGGGCTCTTCAGAGCAACCAACGCTTCCTTGCCGTCCTCTGCCGGCCGGTGGTACCGCCCGTGCACAGGCAAGGCAGCTCTAAAACAGCGAGAGCAGCGAGGGTCGGGGTCCATGTACAGCAGAACAAGAAAATCTGTGGCTAAGTACTCGGGAGCCTCCACATCAATGACGTCAGGAGTTAACACCGCCTGCAGGTGGAAAAAGATACTGTTGTGGTGGCCATCAGAGTGGGATAAAAAACACGTGGATAAAAAAAAAAAACCACATGGGATTAAAAAAAAAAAAGTATGAACATTCTGGGTGTGATTCTGGGATTTAAGCAGCTGCTCTTTGCTGCGGTATCCTCCGGCAGCATCAGAAGGGAAAACTGTTTTCCTCGGTTTATTTTCTAACACCGGGCTCAATTTCATGGAAAATCAAGTTGGCAATTCCACCCTTAAGCTACTCCAAAATAACTTTTCGAGCCCCTCTCCAATGAGTGATTCTTAGGTGTGAAAAGCGTGCAGCACAACCACACCTAGAGCCAAGCCCAAGAGCCATTAGTGAAATGACAGTATGAGCAAGGCCATGCCAGCACTTCCGAATATCCCAACAGCATCCATGCCTTTGCATCCATATGTTTTAACTGAATTAAGCGCCTAACCTTAAATCCTTAGCACATGTCTCCACCCAAAACCTGAAGCAAGCGCTGGAAAGCAACACAGAAAGCTGTGATGAAAACGAAGCCGGGAAGCTTCTCGGCCCGAATGTGCAGCACGCCACTCGGAGCCCACCACCACCTCCTCGGGGGGGGTCAGCCTCCCCTCTCCTCAACCTGAACAGCTTTCACCACGGGTGTTTGTCTGGGGCTGCGCAGAGCTGCCCTGGCTCCCCAGTATGCACGCCTACATGTAAAAGCAGCAGCAGCACGCGAGACAAAACGCGCTGCACCAGGCAATGCTGATCCAAAGCTGAGAGATACAAGATGTCAAGAAGACGATACTGCGCAGCATATCCTTCCAGGAAAAGGAATTAATCACCTTGGTTCAACAAGCCAGGTAATGACCAGAGATTACAACTTCCTGAGCGTACTCTGAGGAACTGCCAGACGTCTTAGCTCTGGGGTTGTTACCTTTGTTAAATTGTGCTGCTGCAGCGATGCCAGCTCGTAGGGATCCACGTAGATTCCTGGTGGAAGACGAGTTCTAGCTGCCACTGCGCATCGTCCTGCACCCTCCTCCACCGCACCGAGTTCCACCTTCACCAGCAGGTCCCTTCAAACAAGCAAGAGAAGCAAAACGTTTATATCTGGGCTTCCTAAGATGGCACCACCACCTTCCCCATGAGAGGTATACTCTCAAATGCGCAGAGATTAGGTTCAGCTCTCAGGTACTCTGTGCAACAAACTCAGAAAACAGTTCCCTGTCGAGCCACGCTGTCCTTCTACAATGAGGAAGATGTAGCTCACCCTTACTCCACATCCATGACCAAAATGCAGTTTCACTTCTTTGTT
Source organism: Eurypyga helias (assembly GCF_000690775.1). Taxonomy (NCBI): domain Eukaryota; kingdom Metazoa; phylum Chordata; class Aves; order Eurypygiformes; family Eurypygidae; genus Eurypyga; species Eurypyga helias. The sequence goes on along the minus strand of NW_010247066.1, from coordinate 1,458 downwards.
AACTTCTCAGAACTACCAACGGCCTCCTAGATCTTCATCTGAGAAAAATAGCCTCCTGTTCTTCCTCTGCTATAGCTCGTAATTGTTAAATACCTGATCGTACCAATATATTCCCGCTGCCTAGCCATGCCCACGGATCCCAGCTGGGTGACCCGAAGCTTCTTCACACATAAAATTGCCCGGCACGCCATTCTGATGCAGCACCAGGCTGACAACTCACCTGTGAAACCCCTCTTTGAGAAGCTCCTGCGTGACAGTGGTGTCCTGACAAGCAGCCTGCGCATCTAAGGTAGCACAGAAGGAACGAGTAACGGTGTTTACAGAACAGCACACGTAATTACCACACGGACAGACAACCTTAATGAGTGAAGTCAGATAACCTATGAACACACGATCTGCCAAACCTCTCACGGCAAACGGTATTTCAGCTCAGTACAACCAACAGCTGTTTTGCCAGCAGAACGCCAGGCTTTGGCTACCATGAAGGCTGATGATTATCTATTTTTTTTTTCAGTCGAGCAACTTTCAGAAGTGTGCTTTTGTTTTCACTGAGGAGCCTGTCATCCCTGCATCTTCCCACTGCAACCCCCATTCCAGCTGTGATTCTTCACCTCCTACTTCTGTACCAATCTCTGTAAGATCCAGATGTTAACAGTGGGCTTTGTGTTACGGCCATTCTTTTATTTTTTTCTTTAAGTTTCCACAGGATTTCACTTTCAGATCTGAAACTCCAGTCATCTTTCAAACCATGTCAGTACTTGCTTGGGTGGAAACCTAAAGCGAGACGACGCTGACTTCATATGGAATTTTGCAGAAGGTCTTGCAGTTGTTTTTCAGCTACTTAATCTGGAAAACTGCTTGCTTCTCTTATTCAATAATAGACTATTTCAGTTGGAAGGGACCTGCAACGATCATCCAGTCCAACTGCCTGACCGCTTCGGGGCTGAGCAAAGGTTAGAGCGTGTTATTAAGGACATTGTCCAAACCCCTCCTAAACGCTGTCAGGCTGGGGGCATCCACCACCTCTCCAGGAAGCCAGTTCCAGGGTTTAAACCCCGGTTCTCGCTGAAGAAATGCTTCCTCATGCCAAATCTGAACCTGCTTGACGCAGCTGTGAGCTATTCCCACGGGTCCTGTCCCCGGATCCCATGAAGAGCTCAGCACCTCCTTCTCCACGGT
>NW_010247066.1:0-248 GCF_000690775.1 Eurypyga helias | reverse complement strand
CCAGGTTGTCCCCCCCCACGGCCGTAGCCGTGCTCCCCAACTCCAGAACCCAGCCCTACAAAAAGCAGGCGCGCACAGCTCCGCACGTGCGCGAACAGCTGTTTTCAAGAGAAAAGCCCAAATGACCTGACCCCAACCGTCTGAGGTGGGGACAGCGGGGTCCCGGGTGCTCCCGCTGGGCTCAAGCGGCCGGGGCGGGCACGGCTGAGGGCGGTACAGGGGCTGCAGGGCCGGAGACTGCCCGAAGC
>NW_010247065.1:14264-17938 GCF_000690775.1 Eurypyga helias | reverse complement strand
GACCGCTCCAGGAGCCCGGCTCCCAGGGCCCCGGCGGCCGCTGGTCCCGGGCCGGGAGAGCCAGGGCTGGGTCTGCCATCTGCAGCGCCTTCTCCTCCCCGGTTAGCTTCTTACTAGCTGAACAAAGACAGCCATCCATCTTTCCCTGCTGCAAACAGGACCAGGGCGCTCCATGGGAACGCAGGAGCTGTCGGGGAGTAACGCTGCCAGCGCAGCGCGCGATACCGCCGAGGGCAGCAAGCAGAGGCCGCGGGGTTTCACCGGGAGCCGGGCTCTAACGTGACAAAGCCCGGCTCGGCACCAGCTCCTAGCACTCCTCTGCTTTTTGCCGTGAAGGCTGTGTTTGCGTTTGAAGGGCTTTCCCTCCACCTTATCTGGAGGTGTAGCTTCTGTGAGCTTCCTTGACCGGTCCACTTGCTCTCAAGACAGTGGGTTCATCATCTCTCATCTAGCACTGGGAAACAAATCTGAACAGTGCAATTTTGAAAAATAGATCATGATGCAAAAGCAATAAATCAAGAGTGCCAACTTAGCACATTCCCATGTACTTCAGTGGAACAAATAACTCCTGCTACGAGATAAGTTAATTAACAGAAAGTTTAAAAAATTAAAAATCAATTCATTATTCACCATGACAGGTTTTTTCCACAGTATTAGAACAACCTAGGAGACATCACATGAATCTAAGAGCGTAGAGTCGCCTGGCATCCCGCTGGCAGCAGACTAGGGATGCACAGAGGTGTGCACCGTAGAAGCTGTGGGAGAAACCACAGTGCATTTGGGCTAAGCGGGATCTTCATCCACATTTCAAGGTAAGGCTACAACCAGCAGAAAACCCTCTGCAGACTGGCAGAATGAGCAAAATCATCTAAGTACAGAGCAGTTGTTCATAAGGGACATAAAAAGAAGTTACAGGACCAACTAAATAAATATTAATCGTATCAAAACTCTTTACAGTCTTATTAGATTTCCTCTTGTTCTGCCAGAGATTAATTTGAGATTATTACTGATTTATACACTTAAGTAGATTACATTAGTATGCAATAAAACACAAAATATGCCCCAAAATAGCCAAGTTACATGGTTCTAATAGAACTTGTGACTGTATCACAGAACACCAAAATATTAAGATTCGAGTGGTTTTAATTTGTTCCAACAAATTGTCTTGCAAAGTGCTGACACCAGAATCACAGGTTCTAATAGATCAGAATTCACTAAGAATTCACTATTGTTCAACACCGTATCATTTTATAGTTGTTATCACCCAAAAATATCAGCAAAATCAAGTACCATCAATGTTTAGGTGCTAATTCCCCTGCTCAGCTGTCAGCTTCCAGATGGCAAGTGAGAAGGGCAGGCCCTTCGCCCAGCTCCCCACCACACCACCGAGCATGGTGCTGCTCTCAAACAGCTTTTCGCACCAACCAGGAGGAGAAAGCTTAAGGGAGCCCTTGGCTTATCACCAGGGCAGCATCACTCCCCGGTCACCCCACATCTCAGCTCTTCTCTCTTTGGCAAGCAGGTACCCAGCTTTGAACACCTTGTTACCCCGACATGCTTTAGGAAGGCCAAAACGACTACCTGCAAGTGGATGAGCACATGGGACACTCCCCGGTTGCTGAACATGCTTTCCGCCTTCAGCATCTTATTTTCTTGACCTCTGTTCACTTAACCATTTCCTCCCTGCTTTCTCCTTCTCTCCTTGGTTCCCTGCAAAGTGCTGGAAACTGGGAGAGCACTAAATGCTCAGCACGTGGATAAATCAATGTAGAGCCCTCAGATGGAACGGAGCAAAGTAATGATGCTGTGCTGGGGCCCGAGGCCTGAAGAGAGCCTAGAGACTAACCTTCAGACAGTCGGTGCTCTATCACACTTGAGTAGAACTTCTTCCTTTCTCAGAAGCCTTTGCAGGTGTCAAACCAACACATTAATTCCTTTTTCAAAGCAACCATTTCCTTAAAAATTATTATGCAATACCTAAACTGAAAGTTCAAAGCACCAAGATTAGCAGGATTGAAAAGGATTAGGGATTATATGAATTGATGCGTCTTCTTAAGAAAATGGCATAATGAAGCCTCTTCTCACAGATTACTCTGAGAAGACTAGAGGAATCGTTCTCTTGGGGCTCAGGAGCAACACTCAGAGCCTGATGCCCACAGGCAACAGCAAAACAGAGCTGACACTTTCATGGTGAAGTTGAGAAAAAAAAAAACAAACAAACCCAACCCAAGCCAAAACACATCTAGGCTGAGCCCCAGGGAATGAGGCTCTTCATGGGAAACCTGTTGCAGGGAGAAATCCACCGCAGCTTTGGCAGTAAATATGGTGACTGATCAATTCAGTTACCAAGATTTACAACAAGGTAAAAATATTCAGCCATCCCAACAAAGGAAAACCAACACTGACACTAGGTATGACCTGCTGTGTTGATCTTTTCTCACCCAAATTGCACATCCAACCCATGTTAACTGCTGGAGCCCACCTGAAAGAGGCAGCTTGGTCCTGCTGCAAAGGGTCAGGAATGGGAAGATGGGGGAAACAAGGCTGTTTTCTATCCTTTCAAGCAACAAGAAAAGCAATTTCCATGATCTCAAAATCACAGCATCTGCCATCTTTTGCTATAATTAGAAAAATATTGTTGGTGCTGTTTATATCTTGCCTTCTATAGCCACTTTAGCTGGGCATTTAATCACCTGAAGAGGCTGCCATGCATATAGCATATTAACAGTATACTTTAAATCCTACAGGTTGCTGAATAAAGGGTTTGTTTTCCTAAATATTTCAGTCCCACTTCCATGGGGAAATATACACATAGCTCAGTTGCAAAATTAAGATCTTTACTGGGAGCTATTTCTATTTTTCAGGCTGAAGCGCAGCACAGCCTTTGTTAGCAATAATTGCACCTTCTGCATACAGATAAATACTACACTTAGAATTGGTTATTTCCATTTTGCAGGAAGGAAAATTGAGGAAGGGAAGAAAAATGATTTATCACTATCACAGCTCTTAAGCAGAATGTATGTTGAACCAGCTCTTCCTAAAGTCCTGTGCTGTATACTTTCAGATCTGTTTTACTTTTTCCCAGAAGACTGCAAACATCAGTTTTCTCTGAATTCATCACTCCTCAGAAATTTGGAAAGTCACATTTAATGTTTTCCAGGGTTCAGCATTAGAAAACTAAGAATCTTTACTTAATAGCAATTTGCATCATTTGGTTTAGAAGTTTCCCAACTTGAAAATTCATGGTAAAGAAAAAACCAAATTTTCTCTCAAACATCAGCAATTTCTACTACAAAGGTAACTTTGATTTCCAACTATTTTACCTTTTCTTCTACACAGAGTCCAATGGCTTATCTTAATGCATCCTACCAAAAACATCTTCATTTGGTGTGCACTTGAAAACATAAGAGTTGGAGTGGTGAGACAGTCCTTAAACACTGAATAGGACACAAGATCAGCGGGAAAATACGATTATTTAAAGACAACTATTTAATGGAGGTGCAAAGACTGCATTAAACACCTGGGGGTGCAAAGGTGCATGAATGACAGTAAGAGCTGCAGTTTGTGGGATTACATCCCTGGTTCTACCACTATCATCCCGTGTGATGATTTACTATTGCTCCCATCACTGACTGTCTACAGCCACAGCTCCATCTGGGGCTGTCAACTGACCA
>NW_010247065.1:0-14233 GCF_000690775.1 Eurypyga helias | reverse complement strand
ATGCCTTGGCTTTCTCACTTGTAAAACAGCTGCAGACTTACTGCAGTATTTACACTGCAGGTGAATGCAGCACCCCACTGTACCCAGGCATTGCCCTCAGGACTTCCTCAGTACCATCCTGGCTGTCGCTACAGCACACTAAGGAGGAATATTCATGTTTATTACATTTATTAATCACTCCAGCCATATCTGCACTAGAAAACATTGTAGTTCACAGGATGCCACTCCATCAATGCTGACAACAGAAAAGAGCACTACGGAGTCTCCACATGATGTTTCACAGCTAGTTTGTAGCCTAGAACAGATAAATACTCACAGCACACTCAGATTTCAGCATTTCTTCCTGTTCCAGCTAATAAGGCAACACCAAAAGATGACTGAGCAAATTAAATAAATGTGGCCTTAAATATATCCCCTTCCTCAAAAGCTTGCTGACATCTTAAAATATTAACCCATCCATATTCTTCCCCTTCCTTCTCATCACCCTCAAACACTTACAATTGCCTTACATTTGAGCCAGCAAAACAGCTCACAGCCATCCTGAGTGTGTTTTAAATATACTCAGCCCAATGAAGCCACAGGCACAGGTTCTGCTGAGCCCTGGGACTCCTGCCCTGGAGCTGCTGAGATGTCCTCTTGACGCTGTAGGGTTGGATACCTCCCTTTGCAGGGGAGGACACCACCTCTAACAGCTGCCACCACTTTCTGCGGTGTTTAACTGCAGCCTGAGGGCAGAGCATCATTAGACCAGTACTGTACCTTGGTACCAGCCTCTCCCACTCCTGATGAGTTTACACCCTACAGAGGTAAAACGCAGAGGGTGGGGGAATAGAGATAGCAAGGCTATCAGTCTCCACCTTTCCTTGAGCACCTACAGGCTTAATTCCTCAGGTGAAACTTCAGGGACCTGCTTTGGCCTTGTCAGATAAAGTCTTCATCTCAAACAACCTCTTTGAATTTACTTGGCAGAAAAATGTTTTCAGTTTCTTCAAGTCACGGATGGAAGATGCCACTTCCCAGCCTACTAACAGTCGCTCAGTGCTGGTGCAAGGGTTGAGAGCAAGGGCCATGCACAAGCTGCAGCAGAATAACAGCTTTGTAACCATCCTAGAAACTATCTTAGATCTCCAAGTTTCTTCCCTGCCTTTCAGCAAGCTGCTGATGCCAGCTTGAGGCTTTTGAACTCCTCAAGATCTGACAGCTTCAGGTGTATCTGTTAGCCCCTAACAGAGCTCTCCTGGATCAGCCCCTAACGGAGCTCTCCCGGACTGCGCACACTCAGACACCTGGAAGAAAGGGCCAGAACTGAGAACAAATTTTTACTTCACTGAGGGGATCTGCCTACAGAACAAAACTCCAGAAGAGACCAGGTGTATTCGGAGCTTGAGCAGTCTCAGCAATGCTGACGTTCCTCCTGAAAGGCCTGCCTTTTGCAGGGCTGCTCCCAACAATGATGCTCCTTTCTCCTGACAATCACTCACACATAAAACCTGAAACCAATCATCCTTAAAAATTAATTAATCACCTTCCCAGTAACTTTTGCCTTCAGCAGTGCTTCCTCCATCTTGCACCTAAGCTGTATGAAGGCTAGTGTTTTGTTAGTGTCAGTAGAGCACTGGGTGGTGGTGTAGCCAAGTGTGTAAAAATACTTGTTTCTTGCTTATAGGTTCCTAGAGCATCACCTTTGTGGGTTATTTGGTGTGGTTTTTATTTATTTTTACATGATGCTAAATGTTTGGATATTGTTTTCTCTGTGGTTTTATAATCAGTTGGTTTCTAAGTTTAACAGATTGACAACAGTAAAAAGAAAAAAAATCCTTAAAAACATCAACAACCACGTGAAGGCAGTTATTATGTCTATGGCAAACTCCTGTTTTGGCTTTAAATGTGCTAAAGTCTCCCAGGATCTTACAGAACTTTTTTCTGAGTTGGATTAAAGGTGTTTAAGTAGATTGCTTTATGAGTAGGAACCATTACTGATGAAAAGAACGGGACGTATGCAGTACTGAAATAAATGTAGAGCTCGCCTTTGAATTAACCGGGGGCTGGATCATGTCTCTTAGTCTTACTGGTATATTGTGTAGTAAAGATAAAAAAGAGAATATATGCAATTATATCCAGCTGGAGTTTTTATTACAGTGCTTCAATCCACAGTGTGTGGGGTGCTGTGAGAACCTTTACCAGCTAACCCAGGAGATAGAAGTCATATAATCTGATTAATACTCTGTACATACCTTTCTCAATATTTATCTTGAAGTTTCATATCCATCTCTTAAAAATCACTATTAAGAGCTGTATTGGTGCTGTCATTCAGATAACTTCCTACCTCCTGATTCTCCAGTTTCTGTATGAATTGTGTTGGGGTTGTGACCCTGCCAGAAGCAGGGGCTGGTCAACAGGAGCTTTACACTGAGCTCACCTGGATGTTGGTATCACTTATCCTAATATAACTAAAGCAGGTGTGGTTATGGTACAGAAATGACTTAGCGTGCTGCTACACAACAAAAAGCTAATGGGAAGCTTTGGTGTGTAGAAAAACTCTAAAGCTGAGGTGAGAAGCAGTTGAGTTCAGCTATCACTACACTATGCAGGGAAAATAACAGTGTTCTTTATAGCTACTTTCTTGTCTGGGACCAAAAAAAAACCCATACAGGGTGGTTCAGAAAAGTAGCTGGGTCTTTCTGAAACTAAGGTAGAAAGAAAAGCTCATAATCACTTAAAAGTTGTTTCAGTTAACTCTAGTTTTCATAGGGTTCTGTAGTATCCTTTCTTCTCAACAACTTCTGTCTTAGGCTTGCTCTCCTACTACTCTGCTACCCAAGTTCCTTTGCATTTTCTTACAGTAACTGTAGTACTTTCCCTATATCTCTATATCATTAAGCATAATTGTTTGACATCAGCTCTGCCTAAACCAGTAACTATCACATCACATGCAGTAACTACCCTTTTACAAACTTGTCTGACGGCTATTTTTGTGCATTGCTAGTTGTTCTTTCCTCCTGCTAGCAAACTGGCTCCAAATTGGATTAAAACCAATAGGCAAGTTTCTTTTCTATATTCCAGCTGCCTGTCTTGTTGAGTTTCTGTGTCAGGACAGGCTAACAAATTAGTATTAATTGTACCTTGCAATTCAGTAATAGCTATTATTTAACAATATTTACTTCTTTGGTTAAGAATGGTCTTAATATTTCAGTGTTGTATGGCACAGGATATAAACAAATGATGTTACTGATTCCATGCTGATCAAGCAACAGGACTTTCTTATTTTTCTGGCACTGTTATAGCAATTAAAACTATCACAAATTTTCTTCTAAGCCAGTAACTTCTTTGATTAATTTACTGTTCTCATTAGGAGTGTTGCAGCCTCTGTCTGTCACATTTGTTCAGGCTATACTCAGAACTGGTCCTGGAAGGGGAATTGATTTAAGTCTGCCCTTACTGCAACAACTGTAATGAAACATTACATCTTCTAGTGACAATCTGAAAAAGTGCAGACCTACATAAGCAAAGAGATGAGAATGGAGTTGCTCATCTGCTTGGACTTAAGAGCAGAAGATTGTGTTTAGCTGTTGCTGTATCACTTAATTGAATGAAGAGATAGTCTCGGAGTCACACACTAGTCGAGTTTGGAAGGGATCTCTGAAGACTGTCTAGTCTGATCCCCATGCTCAGAGCAGGGCCACCTATAGCAGGCTGTTCAGAGACAGGTCCAGTCAAGTTTTGAATATCTCCGAGGCTGGGGACTTCATAGTCTCTCTGGACAACCCATTCCAGTGTTCAATGTCACAGTGCAGAAAGTGTTAAGTTGAAATGGGATTTCCTCTATTTCAGTTGTGCTCATTGCCTCTTGTCCTTTCACTAGGTACCACTGAGAAGAGGCTGGCTCCTTCATCTTCACGAAGGATACCAGCAACCACTCTTATTTGTATCAATAAACACCCTGATCATTAGCAAGTCTGTATTATACATTCACTGTTGCTTTTTGTGGTGCCAAAGACATCCAATTCTTTGTCCACATCCACCTCCCTGAGTTATCTTCTCTGGGTTCCTGTCCCAACAGTGCTACCTGCCCACTATGTCTGCAACCTCACTGCTGCTCAGGTTGTCCTGTGCTCCCATGGTGCTTGTGACCCTAGACTAGAAAGGGTAGGAGCGTAAGTTAGCTCTCTACCTAGTTTGCTGAAATTCAGCCAGTAGATAGTTTTCAATTTCAGCAAATCAGCTGTGTGGATGCAAGCACAGCCCAGCTGCCCTACTGTTCAAACCAGGGGGGTTATCTCTCTCCCTGAGGCACATCATAACTGCAGGTGAAGGTCTAAAACACAGAAAAGCTTGTACTCTGTCACTGAGATGTCACTGATGATAAACATGATGGAGTTAGGGAAAACACTCTTGGAAAGAAGTATTAGTGGAGAAAAATTTGCTCTGTCCTCAGTAGTTGCAGGTATCTGCATTGCTGCTTTTCCCAGTGTAACTGACGCTCAGCCACACTTCCTCATCTCGTGTTTTCCTGCTGCATATGACTTCTGGACTTGAAGTTTCTAGTAATTCTAAGAAATTAGTATCTTTAGATTTTTATCTATACGGGGACTTATCTGGTCCTTTCCCTCACTATTTTGTAGTTGATATGCAGGGCCCCTAAGGAGCAATCTGCTCTATTATGTGCAGATTTGTAATATTGAAAAATGCTTTTAATACAGCACTTACTGAAGCAATTTAAGTATGGTGTGTGCAGGTGGTTGCAGGCAGGGGACAGGCCTGAACGCAGACTGTATGGGTCTGCAGGAGACCTACCTCCTTTCAGTGAGGGGTCTGAAAGTGGGCTTGCTCTCGTTATGAAGTCCTAAATCCAAGGACCTAATGGGTGCCAGGGGGTGTGCTGTGCTAGCCTTTCTACATTTAGATACTGACCATGCTTTAGGAGTAATAAGCTAAAATTCTTGTCAGGTCTAATATTAGAAGAAGCTAAAGGGAGACGAAAGGAAGAATGGTAATTGAAGATAAATCTTTGTATCTTGGTCCTCTATTTCCACACACACACACCTGTCACCTTTTCCCTTTTAATCACAACACCCGTTCCAGAAAACTTTGCTGTGGTATTACTTAGTGGCAGCAGTAACTATGTGGGAATAGTCATTATTTGACCACATCTAAAGAAAAGATGAACCCAAATTATAAAACATCAAGTTGCAGTTGTAACTGTAATGAGAGAATATGGTGTGCAGGAACTTCCCTAGCACAAGCTTGTCTGCATCGAAAAGGATTATGAGTAACCCGGACTTCAGAAAAGGCCAGCAGGTCATTTTGGCTGGCTTTGTAATCCCAGTGATGTTATTTACCTGAAGCAGATTTTTAGATGACTGCACAGAGCTTTATTTGAGATGATTCAGAAAGGTCAAGGTCCAGGGTGGGTGGTGAGCCAGCCTGTGTGGCTCTGCTGGTGTCCTGGACTGGAGAGTGATGCTCCCTTTACAGGAAGAGGCCTCAAATGGCTCTTATTAAACCCGTAATTTGGGACTCTTATATGTCCAAATGTAATGCAAATCCACTGCCTTTCTCATTTGAAATCACTGACAACAGAAGGATGAAATGGAAGTTCAAGGAAATGGTTATAATAAGCACCACCTCAGAGCCTCATGCTGACTCCAATTTTCTTATGTTTTAGCCTACTTTGAACCTTCTAAGCTATGTCCCAGCAATTTAACACTTGTGTTTCATGTTGTTTAAGGGAATATTTTAATACAAAAAGGATCTGAAAGCACACCTTTGGTGTAACTGCTAATCCAGTCGAAGATCTGATGCTGAGGTTCCCAAGTTTTGGGCTGCACTTCAGTTCTGGGTTTTTTTCCTGTGTGTTACTTCTGGTCTCGTGTATCTCGGCGGATTGTTTTTCCAAATGTGGGGTAGACGATGAAAAAAAAGCATGTGACAGAACTGTGTCCGTACAGAAATACGGTGGGAAAGGAAGCTGTAACAAACCAGCTCCTGATTCCCATCTTTGACTTGTTGGACGCTGCCTTTCAGTGTCAATTTTTGATGGCTAACAGTTCTTGCTAACAAATTCTGGGAGACAAGGGGTGTGCAAAAAAAAAAAAAAGGTAAGCCTCTGTGGGAAGAAGTTTTGATTTGTCTAGACAGAGCTTCCTTGACACAATGTAGGTAATTGTTCCCTAGCCTCCTGCAGACTACCAGCTCCAGCAGCTACAGCATCAGAGTATTTATGCCTGTTAAACCAGAAGTGCTGCCTATTGTTTTTCCTGCCTTCATCACTTTCCACTGCTATAGTCCAGCTATGTTATACCAGGACATTAAACATTCAGCATCCAGAATGTCTAGACAGGCTGAAAGACTGTCTGTGCTCCATTTTTCAGAGTCAACTTTCCTAAGAACTAAAAGGCTATTTGGAAGGAGAGGGTGGCAGAGTTCCTAGTATGATACACATCTTGAGGCTGCCTTCTGAAGTGAGTACGGAGTAACACGCCCTAGTAGGTATTTCTAGCAGTGCACAAAATTCCTGTGCAAGCCTCCTCCTTCTCCCCAGAGAGGCTTCAAGCCTTTGACAATTATTGCTAATGTCTTAAACAGCTTGCACTTGTAGTCTAAGAATACAAGACATAGGAATGTACCATTAGCTGGTAATGCCCTGTTTAAGTATCAGGGAAGGGCTAAAGGGCGACTTTTTTGCCACAGAAGACAGGAAATATCTTTTGGAGGCAAAAATAAATGGTTTTTATTTAAAGTATGGGACCTGTAGACCAACAGAGATATTTTGCTGTGCATATCTGCTAGTTTTAGCAATGCTAAGCAAGCAAGCAAACAACAAAGGCAATTTTTCCGTATAACCTTAGTTTTCTTCAGTGCTGACCTTCGTCTCTGCCTGTACACTAAGAAGCACTTGTTTGTTTCCTGCAGGGTGGAAATGAACGTTGCCTCTAGAAGCTTTGTAAACTGGAAGTTAGATACAATATAAGAGCTGATGATCCTGTTGCTGTTGATCTACCTGCACACTATATGATTGTGCCATACACCACAGAAACCTTAAGCTTTGGTTTCAGACCCCAAAGCCTGTGAGGCATTGTCAGAGGTGGGGAGGGCAGGCAGCTTGCACAAACATCGGCTGCTGAATCCTTGTGCTTCTTTCAGGAGTGAGGACCCAAGGGTGCCATCACCCGAGGGACCCAGCCAGCCATGCTTTTGGGGTCCATCCCAGCTCCCCCATTACTGGGTGGCTGAGGATTCCTGGGGCGTCTCCTGCTAAGCCTCTTAACTTCCACTGAGGGAGAACAGCATCCTTGTGTAAGTGCCTAATAACCAGGGCTCTTTAAAGCAAAGTAAATTTTGCTGTATTAAAGAAAGGTGAGCCCTCCAAGAACAGAAAGATCAACAAAGCCTGCAGACTAGTAGCAGCATGCAAGAAAGATGCCCGAGTCAAAGAGGACAAACAACTCAATGTGAGCACACAATATGATGGAGTGGCTAAAGGGATAACATTGTTACATCTATTAATGAGAATAAAAGGCAGGTGGCAGATTTATTATCTTACACCATTCAAAGTCAGATAGTTACCGGCAATCCAGTTACAATGTTCAGTATATGAAAGTGCTGGAAAAATTTGGGGTTAGAGCTAAAAATCTGCCACAAAGCATTTAAGGACTAGAGGAATATAAAAAAAAGTAATTTGAAGAAGCTTGCAGTTTAATTTGTGGAGAGATTGAAAGGTGACTTAAGCATGCATAAATCCTTGTAGAGAGATAATGAGTGTGAAAGAGCTCTTTAATCTATCACTTAGAGCATAGCAAGAACCAATGACTGGAAACTAAAGGCAAATTCCAAGTTTAAAAGCATGTGCTAAGTTTCCTATAGGGAAAAACAATTTGCTGATGAATACCTGAAAAAAATCGATGTTCTGATGCCTTCAAATCAAAATTGGCAGCACCGCTTCTAGAAAACAAAGGCTACCGGACACAACACGTGAATGAATGATTCCTGTGTCTTGGGCTTAAGTCAGATGGCATGAATTGGTATTTCCTTCCAGTTTTAAAATCTATAAAGGGGGACCTCCCTCCCAATTCATGGGATATGCCGAGGGAGGACAATGCTTGGGAGAAAAGGAACCCAAGCAATGAAAAAACACAAAGCATTGCTCCAAGGAAAAAAAAAAAACAGGCTATTGTATAATAAAATGGCTTCCTTAAATGCATTTGTTGGTCAGTAGTTTTGACTAGATCAAACTAGTCTAGGCATAGTCAAACTATGACTAGGCATAGTCAAGTCAGCTGGTTTGGTTGTACACAGGAATTGCTATCGTGGCTCACAGCAGTGGTCTCCCTGAGTGGCTCTCCCAGCTAATCGTGCTGTGCTGCCCTGGAAGGGTGGGAGATGGAGGGAAGGAAAGGGAAACCCAATAGCCCAGTGTCCTTTGCTGGCAGCCTTTTAGCTTGCTGGATAATCTATGATGTAGTCTTTCAGCTCCTGGTACTGCATAGGCTCCTCTGGAGCTCTGTGTGTGGCTTTGGGCTCTGCATTCCAAGAGAGTTGGATGTAATAAAGGGAATCTAAAGGTCTAGAAAATGTGCCATAAGAAATTGGAGTTGTTTCTTCAAGGAGAGATGTAGTAGCTTAAGGACTAGTTTCAGCTGTGAAAGTTGCTGCAAAAGGAAATTAACACTTTTCCTTCCACGCTTGGGGAAACAGGATAAAAACTCCTGAATGCCCCTTGACTCAGCTTAGCTTTGATAGAAGGAAAAGCTTCCCAGTAGGATGATGAAGAACTAGTAAAAATAGCAAAGACAAGGTGTGTAATCTCTGAAAGGCTTCAGGAACAGGTAGGACAAGACATCTGTCCACACGACATGGGGTGATCCTGGTGTTGTCATGCAGCAGATAAATGTGGGGTCCTTTCTGGTTTGAAGATGATTATTCCCCCCCTCCCCTCTGCATCTTTTGGGCTGATGGCCATGGGTTGGTGCACTGTTTAGCTGGAGGCTGTGACTTTCTGCAAATGGATATTGTGCTGAACAAGGTTCTAAGTGTTGCCAAAGAATGTATATCTTCTCTTCATTTTAAGTAAAATCTATCAGCCAGTTCAAAAGGCAAACATTGTTCCCTGATAAAATGCAGCTGGTGTGCATATGAGCTTAGTCAGCAGACTATAAAGTACCATAAGCTTTCCATAGTGATCACAAACATCAAAAGCAGAAAGTGTACTTTTTAAAAAATAAAAAAAGTATCTCCAACAGATTGCTATAACTATTAAATGTGATGCATCACAAGTAGTGATGGACTATAGCTGAGATGATATTATGCAGACAGGAAGAAAAAATATGGCTTTGGTCTGTGTCTCTCTATACAGATTTCAAAACCCAGAGAGAGAAGAGGGTGGAACATCAGATACCAGCGTATGTGTAACTCATAACTTAAAATGGGTTTGCTCTCATGAGAGGCATATATGTAATGTTTGGCTGCGGGTTTTGAACAAGTTAACAGCCTTAATGCCACTCTACTAGGGAACAGGGGAAAAATAAACTGTACAAATCTGTCCAGTGGACTGCTCTACTGAGATGTGCTGGTGTGTGACCCTGGTGTGTGGTTACACTTATCTACAGTGATGCTTGCAGCTTATCAACAGAAGTAGGGGAGTGACAGGTATGGCGCTGCTGCTTGGTGAGAGTCCCTCGGGTGCTCTCAATGATTAGGAAATCAGCTCCTATGTTGCCTCTGCTTGCCCTCGCAGGGCTGCATCTCGTATGCCTTTCAACTCCAAATGGAAGCAATAAGGTAGGATGGACATATGACTCCTGCCAGGAGAACAAGTCTCAGATGGAGCTGTCCTGAACTTTCCCCTTCCTCTTTAAATCATGTTTCCCTGAAGAGCACCCCTTAGCTTTTTTTTTTCCTTATGCTTCTGCTAAGAAACAAGGAACTGGAGGCATTTATCCCATTGCAACCAGTCTGTAAAAATTCATATAACCAATCAGCAGTTGTGTGATAAGCTGTTTCACAGCTTTCTTTAAGTAAGCAGAGTATGCTGTTCATAGCTGTACTTTGAATCAGATTGATTGGGCTCTGTCTGAATGGCCTGGTTCTGTTCTATTAAGCTGCAGTCAAACCTGGCTAGTGATGAAAATGGTTTTGGCTTTATATTGACAGGGCTGTTGGGGACTTCTGTCAGTGCTCTGTCTTGGCCCTAACTTGCTGAATTAACAGTGCTAGACCTCATTGTTTTGTAGTCTTGGCAGGGGGGAATCTCTGGGCCTGTTATTGTATTTGCGAACTTCTCTTCTTGTGAAGATTTCCCTCTGTTATGCAGTTCAGTCATCCTAAACCCCAGCCAGGTGCCTTTTTTAACTCCAAATTCTGTATTGCTTAAAATTCAGCACTAACTGAAACGTCAGGGCCCCAAAAGTCAGGAAACCGACTCCAAGAAACCCCTCCAAAACATGAATTTAACATCATGTTGCTGTTTGAGTTTTCAGGCTTTGTGTTTGCAAGTATATCTGCTAACAAGAGGGGAAGAAATTATTCAAAACCTCAGGATTTTCTTTGCTAATATGGAAGTAAGAGCTTTAAAAGGACTGTCAGACTGTAATAAAACTGAGAACCACAGTGGTCAAACCTAGTGGATTAAAAAAAGGGCGGCAATACCCATTTTAAACTTTTCTGGTTTTTTTCATTAGTGTGGATGTTTCACATTCCTAATTTGGAATGTTAATAGACTTCACACAAACATATTTCTGAGAACATAAACTTACAGCCTCTTAGTATATTGTCCATCTCTGTACTGGAAAAAAAAATCAACACACAGCCGTGTTAGACCCCAACTGGCTTGGCCACGTTCCCTAGTGAGATGCTGCACTAGGAGGTTGCAACACATGTAAGCAAGAAGTGGCATGTCCAGAATTGTGCTCAAAAGCTTCAGCTGCTTTGGTTTCATAAAATGTCCTCAGTATTGCCTAATAGTCACTCTCAATGAAATCCCATTAAGGCAGTGGGACTATTGGGCGGTTTACCTAGTGATGAGAGCCTACCTTTGCTGCTGCTGCACGCATAGATTCACAAAGAGTTAAATATTTGAAGGTAGCACAAACAATAAATTTCAACCATAATCATAATCAGTTCTGGGAATCGCACCAGCTTAGAGTATTCTAAGAAATCATCATCTTCACCCATTCTGTGTTCTGCCATTTCAACAAATAAACTGGTATTATCTGATCTGTATTCTGGCTCCAAAATCACAAACATCTTTGGTGTGATTCAATACCTGAAAGACTTCTATATATATATTTTTTTTTTCCCAACTTCAAGTTGTTAAATATTTGAGGCTCATTTAGAATATATTCATATGCAACAGCAAACTTAAAAACCTGGCACCCTTGTTAACATTCATGTAGCTCCCAAAAATGCATGTAAGTGATGCTGTCTTTGGGGAGCTTATCCTCCTAGTGCAGGGGACTGAATCCCACATATCCCACAGTAAGCATCAAAAGGCCTGTCAGACACTAGCTAGGATCTTCCTAAATAGTGCTCAGTTGCTCTTTTCACAGCTGCAAAGTAGGAAAAACGTTTGTTTACCTATAAAGGAAGTGAAAGTTAAACATTCATTTTTGTATACATACATTGTATTATACCAAATAAGTTCAAAGAAAATTGAGTGCAGGTGACCTTTACAAGTGATTTTTCCAAACACTGTTAAAACTATTTAAAGCAACTTTTAACTATATTAAGTGGCTTGGGGTAAGGAGGGGACTTAAAAATATCGTATAATGAGATAGCTCTAAGTCTCTTCCTTACATAAAAATGAGTAAGACACACACACACCCCCTCCAGGTTTCATGGATTTAATTGCCACCCTGCTCCCTGTGTTTCTGCTGTGTTATCATTCTGTGTGAACTGGAATGCAGGGAAGTCCACGTGGCATCCTTGTGTCTGTCTGCTGGGGGCCCGGCAAGCACCACCTAACTTCTTGCACTGAATTAAGTCTCAAAACATTCTATGAAATAAAGTGTAATCTTCATAGCATGATAAATGGCTCTGAGGAGCCCTCTGCCTTTACCTTTTAAAAAATGCCTCTTTAAATGCAAATTTAGCTTTCCACCAGAGACAGTATTGCCATGGCAACAAACGCAAGACAAATAAATGTCTTTATACAAAAGAGTGTGTTTTCTCTTAAACATACCCCATATAAAATGAAATATGCAACTATGAAATAAATGTATACTTTTTTTGGACAGTAAAAAAGTATCAGTCTTTTCCTGGAATGGTTCTCTGAGATAGTATCAAGCACACATTGCTTGCATTGAAGAAATCTATTGTATGATAATTTTATCTGCTATGAACTAGAGCTCTCTTCTCACAGCTTGCTCTAGATGGACTGGAATGCTACAAACTTCGGCAGTGTTATGCAGGCAGCAGGATCCACCTCTGCGCAGGAGTTCACAGAACTGGAGTTTAAAATGTAATCTCTCCCAAGTAATTTGTATTCTGAATGCCTTGCTGTGCAAATTTGCTTTGTACAGTCTGCCACTAGAGAGGTTTGTTATTCAAGGAGCATGTAAGTAGTGGTTCAGATTTCTCCTTTCATCGAATGCAGGTTAGGCCTGTTTCAAAAATAGCATTGATGAGTGGTGTACTTTAAATTGCCCACAAACAGATTCCTGTCTACCTCTTTCTGCATCGGTTACCCCCTACAGAGGTCGAGGTGAAGAGAAACCCAAGATGGCAAACACCTTTATTTTCAAGACTCAAATCCCCTCATAATAAGAATAAAGTTTTTAGTTTTATGTTATTGTGTACTTACCCATTTCAAGCTTCAAATTTCACAGTATACAACTCTAGTGACACTTTTCAAACACTGTCATTGTTGAAATGTTCCACATTTGCTTTTTTTCACTCTTTCATTCCCAAATCACTTTTAGCCTTTTGACTGGATGTGTTGTGTTTGAAGGCTGCAGAGGAGGAAGGTGTCAGTGTTTGGGTTCTACTGGTTCAAGGAGGTGAGGAATTCTGGCGCTTGCCTATGGAACTGAATCCATCCTACGCTTGCCTCGCACCTCTCATCTGAGTAAGAGAATAGTTTACAAAGATTAAGGCGTTTCTTCTTGCTGTATGGCAGGAAGGAAAACCATGTGTTATCCTCACTTAAAGACATGTTGAAGAAGTAATTTCTGCTGCGGAATGTGATGGTGACCTTGGCATGTCACTCTCTGTGACAGCAGGTCTGGTGTGGAAAACAGTAACCTCTTCTTCCTCTGCCTTAACTGCTGGGTGGCATCAGCATCAATTGCTTTGGGTATTGCTCTGTTACATCTGTTGGTATTAGAAAAGTAAAGCTGAATATTTCCAGAGATGGCACAGGCAGAATTTTCTACAACTTCCTCTTCTGAGAAAAGAGGAAGCAATCTGTTTCAGCAAAATATTGTCCTTTGACATGTACAACCAGTTCTGTGTGAAGTGTAAAGCTGATATGCAGAGATGGATTACAATGGATTAGCTGAAGTATTGGGGATTAGTCAGCTTCTCCTGCATGTCTCAACCTGCCAGGCCATGAGCTTGCCAATATATGGACTTGATCACACTGTGGACCATCTTACCCCATGTCCTGCCTTGGGCAGTCCCTGATAACAAGGTCTCTAGGGAAGGAACAAAGGTAATGAGACACGTGAGCACCAATCCTTCCCACATGCATCCTCTCAGTCACCTTAAGTTTTAGGTCAACTGCACGCCACAGTCTGTGTGGCCTGTGTAAGGATGTGTCCTCAGAGAGCCTTTGGGACTGAGTACTTGTAAACAAGTGTGGAGAGAATTGCCTTCCTGCTGGATGCTGGAGCTGTGGGGAGTCAGCTGGCCTCTGCTCTCCTCTGTTAGCCCGTGAGCCGGCTGGAGTTCTGGGCCCTTACTGAACCCCTCCAGCACGCCCAAGTGCCTTGGCATGCTTGGTCCCACAGCAAGTGAGAAACCTCTGGGTCCGCAAGGCTGGTGACCTGAATGTGTGAAATGAGTGTTTTGAGAGTTCCCACAGCAAACAGGATGCAAGCGCATAGGGAATGTGAGGTGAAGGCAAGGGCTTAGCATCCCAACCTGCCTTTCTTCCAAGACCTGGTCACTGCGTGTGGAAGGGAAGAGAGGAGAAGGGGTATCTAACTGCATTTCTTGATGAATTGCGCCCGTTCCTACCTCCTCCGGACACCGCAAAGGCTGTCTTCGTCTGTCGGCCTACAAACAAGCCGGCACGGCT
>NW_010247064.1:0-24244 GCF_000690775.1 Eurypyga helias | reverse complement strand
CAGGCGCGGGGCCTGCCGGGAGTTGTAGTCTGCGCGGGGCACTGAGGCGGGCTCCCTCCCCTCGGAGCTCGTGGGGAAGCCAGGCCCTCACGGCCCACGGGGCCCTGCCCTTCGGCCCTTGCCTCGAAGTTGGAGGAGCCAGGGCGAGCCTTTGTGGGTCCCTGGGGGCAGTTGGGACAGGGAGAAAGGCAAATTGGGAAAATAGTCAAAATACCCATGGCCGCTGATGGCTCTGGCTTGGTGCGGGCTGCTCTGCTCACAGGTGAGGCTTTGAGGCGTTGGAGCCAGCTCCCAGCTGCTGTCGGGTACCTGCGTGGGTATGGCTGGGGGCCCGCTCGATGCCCTGCCTGGCAGTACCAGGGCACTGAGGTGGGTGGGCCTGGCTCTCCAACGGGCCTGGATTTCCAACAGGCCTGGAAAACAGCCAAAAACTCTCCTCAAGTAGAATTGTCATTTGGTGAAGGCTTAGGGATATTATTAGGGAGTTGATGTTGAGAGAGATTGAGTTCTTATAAAACCTGAATGAGAAATATGAGCCATTATTAGTAGGCAGGAACATCGGGCATTTGCCATCCTTCTCACTTGCATTTTTTGTCAGCCACAATGTTTTTACAGGAGGCTTTTTCATTAATATCATCTGGAGATATTTGAATACAGTGGTGTCAACCAAACAAAAAACAGACAGGCAGACAAATCCATCTGAACCTTGACGATTCCTATGTCCTAAATCTCCTTCTGAAGAAGCAGGCTATAAGATACGTAACTTTGTATTCATCCAAGCTCGGAGTACAGATGATAGAAATGAAATCAGGATTAATGTGTTTATTTTACCTCCCTTGCAATTTGGTGTAGGTATGCTAAGAACATGCATGGGGACATAAAAACCCATTTGAAAAATACGTCCCGATAATAAATACATTGAAAATACTTAAATGCTTTAACTTCAAAATCAGCTTATCATAGTAAGACTTGTGGATCACATCATTTCTTTGGTGAATATAGAATCATAGAATGGTTTGGGTTGGAAGGGACCTTCACTAGACCAGGTTGCTGAAAGCCTCATCCAGCCTGGTCTTGTAGACATTGAGGAATGGGGCATCCACATCCTCAGCCCCAATCACAAAGGAAGGGTTTTGAGGCCATTGGGCAGGGGACACCCTCCAAATAATTCAGGTTCAGGCTCTGCCTTGGCTCCAGCAGAGCCTTCACCATTCATTTCAACTGCCTGCCTCTCCTCCAGGCCTGCCACCATCGTGACTGCCTACGTAGCACTTCCCTCCATGCCTCTCTTGCCGACAGCAAATACCCATGTGACTGTTCAAACCATCAGTGACTGAAGAAGTCAGAAGTGCTGTAGAAAAGTACTTCAGAGCAGTTTTACCTGATTGGAATTGGCTTCAGTAGATGGAGTTATGTGGCATATATGTGAAAATGTTGCTAGAGGTCTGCAGCTATTCTGTCTGCACTTTTCCTTCTACAGACTTATTTTATGATGCGCATAAAACAGCGTCTTAAATTACATCCTTTATTTACAGTGTAGTATTTAAAGTTATTGGCTGGTGGTCTGCTGGGCTTTGTTAGCAAAGCCAATGTTCCAGTCTGTTTATGCATTCTTACCCTTGGGATGTGGAAGATAAACTGGAATAGAGAGTTTTTTTCTGTCCTAGTATGTTTTTTTCTTCGTCTGTTAGCATGGACACTTAACCTCCACTCTTTCTCTGTTTCTCTTCATGAATCCACCAAAGATTAAGGCACAGCGTGTGCTTCTCGGGAATGATAATTCAGCTCCAGAATTACCTGGTAATTTTGTACCAGAACTCCTGGGTCTTGGCTTGCAAAGAAGACATGGGGAATGGCTGCAAAATAAATGCCACAAAAGGTTCTGTCTTTTCTCCTTTTAATATGGTTGAAAAATAACACTAAAGCGTACAAATTCAAAAGAAGCTTCCTCTATGAAGATTTAGAAGACAGAAATACATCTGTTTTCTCATGCCTTTCTACATCTCTTGTATAAGAAAATCTGAGGCAAATCAGAAGTTAAGATCCTTCCTTAATATGACATGCAAGTCTTACAGGATTTCCTATGCCTGGTTTTGAGCGCAAACACCTTGTTAGATGTGGTTGTGCAATAGACATACCTGACATCAGGGGACGTGCATGGGTTGGGGGAAGACTGGGCTAATTCTTATCGCCAGCATATGGAGAGGCAGGGAATGAAGACAGGGCACAGATTCAAGCATGCAGTGGCTCATAGAGGGAGCATCACAGCACCACTGAGGATGGATGGGACCCCAGGAGGGCCGTAGTTAAATTTCCAACTCAAAGCAGGGTCAAAGCTGAATTCAGGCCCGGTCATTCAGGGCTTTGTCCCATGGGGTCATTAAAACCTCCGAGGGCAGAGATTTCACAGCCTCCCTGGGGCAGCCTGGCTCAGTGCTTGCCTGTCCAGCTTCAGTCTGTTTGGTTTGTGTTACAGTAATGGCAAAGTTGGTACATAAACACTGAGTGGGTGGATTAATGATAATTATGTACAAACATGTCTTTTTAATGTATTCTTTGTTGTTGTTTGAACACATCGAGGACCTTAATAATGCATTAATCTGTTTTGTTGTGTTTAGTATAATTTCTGATCTAATGCTTTTATTTCATCCGGACTGATGTAATTTTTTATATTAAACAACACCTGTGCTGTTGATCAGCAACATCTGGCAACCTTCTCCAACATCTGATTCATTTCATTTTAACACCTCATCGCACCATTCAGGAATGAAATCTTCGATCTCTTGTAGTCAGTAGGAATCCTCTCGCTGGTTTCGGTGAGATCATGATGTCATTCCAGAAGTGTTTTCAGTATATTCAGCACCGCATGCAAAAGGATAACATTTGCTTAATCTGAGGTCAACGTTTGTGCTGTGTGTTTGTAGATCTTCATGTTTTTCACACTGTGAATTCAGTATTGTTGTTGTAATATCTCAGTTTGGCAATGGCTTGACATTTTTCAAAACTGTTTGCTATTAAATATTAAGTAAGCTCTCTCCCTACCAAAGTAGATTCAGTTTTGTAATACTGTTTTCCACTGTTCATTATGCAGGTAGTTTACTCAGTCCCACCAATTATGAACCTGAAAATGTCTTGCAATAAAACAGCGTCATGACCTTCTTTGCAACCAAGTGCCACATTACTTGTCGTGTTAATGGGAAAATTCTAGATCTCAATGAAGTATCTCATGCATCCTGCATTGTCAGTGAATATTGCAAAACCCAAAGGTGTAGAGGTTAGAGTGTGTTTTAATTTCTCTTTAAGGAAATTCCTGGCCTTTTGGTGCTGCAGTTTATCTTCTGAAATACAAACATATTCATACAGTAGGTTCTAGTCATCATTTACTTGACTGCTTGTGAGTACCATGTATAATTTTAGGCCCAGTTATTTTGTAGATCAAGATAAAATTGCAGTCCACACTTACTGTTGAAGATTTATGGCATTATTCAGATGTTGCCACACACTGGAAAAGTAGATCTTAGAACCTATCTTAAAGTTTGTTCAATTACAGTGCATTTCTTTATGTAGTGACATTATTATAAAAACATATAATTCAGTTGAATATTCAAGCAGAGAGAAGCTAATAACACATAATGGCATTCTGATAGATAGCTATAGTGTAAAATCTTATGCACTTCGCATATTTTGGACCTGATTCTGTGCTGCTGAATACAAAAATGCCCTACATTATAGGAACAGGACAAAAATTGTGTCTTATCTTTGTGGTTCAAAGCTGCATTTCAAGAATTGAATGATTCCTAAGCCAATTTCAATGTGCTAAAAGTCATTAGTCCTTTGATAAAGGACAAAGTTATTAAGGAAATGGATTTTTCAATACTGTTTTCAAGAATCGGTTCTTACAGGTCATATACGTTCATGAGAGATGTAATGAGACAATTGGATATACAAAATACAGAATGTGTATGTGTTGGCTGTTGTTTGCTCGTGTTGCATTTTTAAAAATGCACTAACTCTTTGCTAAGAAGTAGCCAAAAATCAAGTATGCACAGCTAAGTATACAAACATAAGTACATAGTTGAAACTTCCCTCCAGAAGAGAAAAATTGTCTTAAATAACATCCTTAACCTGAGAAGTCATTCTGCAGAAACAGCATGATGGCACCCTGTGGTCCTTGCATCCCTTTTCCAATCTGCTATTCTCGCACACAGCATTGTGGTTTTACCCAGTCTCAGTTTGGAGAACTCATCTGGCAATTGGGATTCAAATTTCCCCTTTCATTGGTGCTGTTAATGCACAGAGCAGCTCTACAGTGCTAATTCCGCCCTCAGCGTCTCCTCAGCCATCCCAGGAAGGCCTCAAATTATATTTTCCGAGCCTAAGTTCGGTTCTAATGGGTCACAAGGTAAATAGCAAATGATGTCATATGAACGTGTGAAAGACAAGCATTGTCCTGAGACTGTGCATGACACGTGAAATGCTTCCGCTCTACTACATGGTGGTGAGACATGCGCGGGAGTACCATGTCCAGTTTTAGGCACTATCCTTCAGGAAAGATGTGGGATAATTGAAGGGAGTCCAGAAGAGAGGATCTGCAATGACTAAGGTCCAGGAAACACACAGATGGCAACAGGAAAACAGATTGAAAAGCTGAGGTTGTTTAGCCTAAGGAAGACAAGATTGACTCACAAGTTTGGTAATAGTCTTCAAATATATTAAAAAGTCTGCAAAGAGAAAGAAAATAGGCTGCTCTCACTTAATTTGAATAGCACAGGAAGCAATGGGCGTAGGTTGGAGCAAGAACTGATTTAGAGCAGATAGGAAGAATTTGTAAGACTAAGGATAATTAACAAAAGATTGCCTGGGAGCAGAGTCCATGGAGTCTCAGTCACTGACCTTTCCAAACAGGTTAGACATCTGTTGGGAGATATAAATTTAGCTGATCCTGCCTTGAGATGTGACCTCTGAAGTCCTTTCCAGTCCTGTGAGTCTCTCATTGTGTAAATTCCAGCGTGACCAAAGATTAAACTGATCATCCATAGTGGAAATATCCATTCCCTAAGGTCTGAGCTAGTGTCCATTAAAATCAGGGGGAATTTTTCCAGTGACTTTAATAAGCATTGGATCAGGCCCTAATTGAGTGTGTAATTTGGAGCTGTGTATGGAATTTGGTCCACAGTTCTGTGCATGGTATTTGCAAATGAGAATAATACAACTCCTTTTCCCAGGGTACATTAGTTTGCAATGGTTACAAGAGAAAGTAAACACACGCTGAGGAAGCCGTGCTCGGTTTTTTTTTTTTGAGGATTGAGTAGAATTGACTGAAGACAGACACAAGGAGAAGATCTCTGGGGAAAAATTAGCAACTTCTCAAGGAAGAACATTTTAGACAGCTTTTTTACATCAATTAAGCAGAGCTGGACAGAAAGAGACAGCGAAAACTATGTTAGCAACACTGTGAAAATAAATAGATATCATGAAGCTGAGAATGAAATGTTTGTCTCTGCTGAAAGATTAAATCAGCTGAGAGCCTGAAAACGCGCAGAGCAAATGAAGGGCAGACGTGGAGAAATTCAGGCTGTCAGTGGATTCAATCGGTCGCGTAGTGACTGACGAGGAAAGATCCATTCCCCTGTAGTCTCTTACCAAGTAACGTAAAGATTTTCCTCCGCTCTGAATGACCAATTAAATCACAAGCACTTCTGCCAGCTAAAGCTCTGCCTCTGCAATTGTGTGTGTTTATGCCATCCGGAGGAATACTAATATGCATAAAGTTAAGAGTTTGCAGATTTGCAAACTCATAGCCTCTGTGGGCATCCGCAGCCACTCTGCTTTCGCGGGTTGGGCGCATCTCCTGGCGATTCTTTCTCTGTCACTCTTGCAATGTGGCAGGAAACAGGCAAGTCCTTAAAATGCTCCTTGAACAGAGTCAGGAAGCAAAGGTTACTAATATGTGCCTAATACACACATTAAGATCTTTCCTCTTGATTAATTCATTATGTCTAGGAGTAAAGACACAAGGTTTCTAGAATCATCTCCCCACTCGGGTTTGTTTGTGGCAGACATGTTCTGCATCTGCACACAAGCTTAAGCGCTCTACCTGAGAGATCATTTATGAAATATTAATTTATTTTGCATTCAGGGAAGAAAAAAAGAAAAAAGCCTCCATAATATTATTGATGGAATTTTTGACTGCCAAACACTGAATTATTTATTGCTTAATTGTACAAACGATACCCATGAGGACCTGTTAGATTGCAATATGCCATTAATATGTTGCACAAACCAGGGACGTGTCTTTCAGACTTCGTTCTGGTACTTCCATGGGTCACCGTCAAACAGGTATGAACACTTTGCAGAGGCAAAGCTGGAATACCTGGCAGCATTTTTGAAGCTGCGAGGAGTAAAAAGGACTGCAGAAAGCCCTATGTAGCAAAAGATGCTCAGACACGGATTACCCCATGTGGGACCTTTCCACTCCCAACCCATGTGTGCCCATCAGCCGGCAATCCATCACTCTGTGCACAATTCCCTGACGCTCCCCTTCCCTGTGGGCAGCCTAGTGCCTTCAGCCCTTCAGCAGGTCCCACCGACGCTATGGGCACTGCAACCCTGTGCACGGCTCTTCATCTGCAACCACGAGTATTCCTCATTTTCCTCCCCCAACACCAAGCACTAACAGGGAGGGTTAGGAGAGCACACCCACTCACCTGCTACTTTGGTCCTGTGCCTACATACCTGTTGCAGAGAAATACATAAATAGATGTATCACTGTTAAATTCATAAAGTTAAATGCTTGTAAATATTTTGTCAGTGTGGGTTTCCATGCAGACTTTAACTGTGCTATCGTTATTCTAACTCCACAGGTTTCCTGGCTTCAATTCTGCTTTTTGGAGAGAAACACACAGCAGTGCTTTGAGACCATTCTGACCCCACTCCACCACCCCAAAACTACTTCTGTCCTATTTTGCTGGGGTTTTTTCCTCTTCCTTCTCTCCTAATCCACCTTGCTCCTGCCTCTCTGCCTGCGGACTGGCAGACAGACAGGCCAGCAAACTTCCCCTCCTTTCACCTTCAAATGAGGCAGGTGTTTGTCCTTTGTCCCTACTATTCCTTTGTCCTAATGTCCAGGGAACTACAGGCCAGTCAGTCTCACCTCTGTGCCTGGCAAGGTCATGGAGCAGGGAAAAACTCCTCCTGGAAACCATGCTAAGTAACATGGAAAACAAGGAGGTGATTGGTGACAGCCAACATGGCTTCACCAAGGGCAGATCGTGCCTGACGAATATGGTGGCCTTCTACAATGGGGTCATGACCTTGGTGGATAGAGGACAGGCAACAGATGTCATCTACCTGGACTTGTGCAAAGCCTTTTAGACCATCCTGCACGGCTCCTTGTCTTTAAACTGGAGAGACATGGATTTGATGGATGGACCGATTGGTGGATAAAGAACTGGCTGGATGGTCGCATGCAGAGAGTTGTGTTACCTTATAGCACCTTCCAGTACCTGAAGGGGCCTACAAGAAAGCTGGAGAGGGGACTTTTTACAAGGGTCTGTAGTGACAGGACAAGGGGTAACGGGTTTAAATTGAAAGCGGGGAGATTTTAGATGAGAGATCAGGAAGAAGTTCTTCCCAGAGAGGGTGATGTGGCACAGGAACAGGTTGCCCAGAGAAGCTGTGGATGCCCCATCCCTGGAAGTGTTCAAGGCCAGGCTGGATGAGGCTTTGAGCAACCTGGTCTAGTGGAGGGTGTCCCTGCCCATGGCAGGGGGGTTGGAACTAGATGGTCTTTAAGGTCCCTTCCAACCCAAACCATTCTGTGATACTATGAGAAAAAGCAATTTATAAGAATTTAAGAGCAATTTAAGTGAAAACCAGAATCAGTTTGCTAATCTGGTATGTGAGTTTTTTCCTGTGACTGGCCATTCCTTGCATTTTTCCTTCCCCAATGAAGGCCAGTAATAGAAATGGGAAAAATGAGAATCTATAATGGGTCAGAAGGTAGTTTCTATTCATTCACCACCCTGGTCAGCACCAGAGACTTCAGAGTCCCACCACAGCCAGCCAGGGGGATAGTATCTCTGCTAGACTGAAACTCATCCTGTTTTTAAATACTGGCTTAAGATCTGAAGCACCATGTTAAATCCCCCTATGTCATTTTCTTCTCTTCATTCTTTCTTTTCCAGTACTTTTGGTGTCATTTACAAAGTTATCAGCAAAGAGTTTATGTTTTCATCCAGATCACTGATAAAGACTTTGAACTGCGTTGGCTCCTTTGAAGCTGTTAAATAACCCATTAGAAGAGAGTAGAAACATGCTGATGCAGCTGCTAATTGGTTTGCAGAGCATTTGATGCAGGTAAATTGATTTTGTGTAGTACTGGGGTTTTTTACCAGATTGTCAAGCAGGGCTACGTCAAATGACTTAAAGTAATCCATGTGTATTAAGTCAATACATCTACCCTAGGCAACTGCATTTTAGTCTCATCTTGTTGCTTGAATGCATCTATTTTCCATTAAAAATATATGGATTAACATTACATAAGCTACTAGCTATGAATTAATTTCTGTTTGTTTCCCAGATCTGTCTTTATTAGTGTTTTGCCCAGGGTCCGTGTAATGCTTGTAATTATCCAAACTCATCACATTTAGTCTTTACAGTGTGCCACGTTCACATTTTACCAGTCATCTGAAATTTCCCCTGTGCACCAATATTTGTTCAGAATGAATATGGATGGCTCCTAGAGTATCTACACCAATTTTTGTCATACTCATGAGAGCATTCAGCCCTGAAGATTTAAATGGGTTTTGCTTTCACTGATGAACATTCTTTCGCACATACAGTGAAAGGGAAATAATTTCCTATCACTTCATTATTATAACAGGGGAAAAATCAGCTTTTCAAAGTAGCTTAGTAAAAACTGTGCTTTCTTATCCAGAAACTCATCCCCAGTGAATTCATTTCACTCACATCAAAAGAAAAAAAAAAAAAAGCAAGCGTTGCATTTTGCTCTTGTTAGCTATTCAGAGACAATACGATTGTGACAGAAACAGCTAAACTGGATTTTGGCTTATGCATCAGTAACAAAACTTTGAACCAAGTTGAAATAGTGGATGTTCGATCTTAGGGACGGCTAAGCCAAAAGGATCACTCGTTAGGCAATCTTCCGAATCTGAGTTGAATTTCCAAGCCTGGCATGTAATCTTCAGCAAATCTTAGGAGGCTTGATCACGATAGCTTTGATGGACAGCAAAGCGTGGAACTGCATCACTGCATTTTGACTAAGTCACATTTTTAAATTGGAGAATTCAGCTTTTCCTTAAAAACTGTCATGGATGTGGGAATGCTTGTGTATTCCAGTGACATTGCGCAAGACACATTTTTTTTCCTAAGTGAAATGAGGTTCAAAATCTTATTTTTGTCTCTCAGAGGCTGAACTGGATAGAGGTTTCTCAATGACTCAGGTGGGCCACTGACTCAATTCTAACACATTTCAGTACCAACCCGTTGTAAAAGACTGGACAGCATGGGAGGGCTTCTGGCCACATTATGACTGAGCTGACTTCTGACTGTTTCAGCCTAGATAACATAGATGGATTCATTCCTAAATACAAGCAGAAGTAATTTGCTTGATGGGACGATCATAGCAATTATCTGACTTCTTTTCTAGAAACTAAACCAGTGGAGTTTACCCAAGATGAGCTTAGTTTTGCACATTTTCAGTTTTCACTGTCTCTGTTGCCTTTGTGTGGGTTAAATAGCTAATAAAACTCAACACTTCCCTTCATTGTGTCATCAGCAGATACCAGCTGACATCATAAGGAAATGAAATACTTGCAGTTGCCTCACAGGGAATCTTACAAACACACAACACCACCCGTAGAGCCTACTCCTGTATGAGGCAATATGGCGGCCAGTTGTGATGAAAGTGATGCAGTTGCCATGGAGGCCTGACTGTGTGGTAATTCAACTTACACTGCAGCAACCTCAAGGTCTCAAAGCCCTGACCCCAAATTCATAGAATCATAGAATGGTTTGGGTTGGAAGGGACCTCAAAGACCATCTAGTTCCAACCCCCCTGCCATGGGCAGGGACACCTTCCACTAGACCAGGTTGCTCAAAGCCTCATCCAGCCCGGCCTTGAACACTTCCAGGGATGGGGCATCCACAGCTTCTCTGGGCAACCTGTTCCAGTGCCTCACCACCCTCTCTGTGAAGAATTTCTTCCTCATATCTGATCTAAACCTCCCCACTTCCAATTTAAACACGTTACCCCTTGTCCTGTCACTACAGGCCCTTATAAAAGTCCCTCCAGCTTCCTTGTAGCCCTTCAGGTACTGCAATAAGGTCTCCCCAGAGCCTTCTCTTCTCCAGGCTGAACAAGCCCAACTCTCTCAGCTTTTCATTGTTCTTATTCATTGTTCTAAATTGTTCTTATTCAGTCACCTCACAGAAGGATGGCAGTTGAAGAGAGGATGGATACTTAAATTGGAGGTCTTTACCCTGATGGGAGGAGGGATACAATTTATACTCTGCCATAATCTCTCAAACTCTCCAGAGACCAGCTCAGAGTACGAAAGACTAGGCAAATGACAGCTGTGACATTATAGTAACGAAAATTGCAGGTGACTGCGTAATTTGACAGAGAATCTTTGTATCACCTTATCACACGTTTCCTATGACGTGGCCGTGTATGAAGTCAGAGAGACCACCTAGCTTGAAACACAGCTCGCTTACATTTCCAGCATGACCTGAAGGTACCAAAACTAAATCACAAGTCCCCGAACTCTAATTTCTTGCCTGTGGCTGGCTGGTTTAAAATACACATTGGAATTTTCTGACATCCTGCATTTAGTTAGGCCTTCGGGTTCCCGCTAAGTGGAAGGAAAAATTCCAATGCTGGTTGAAAATGGCAGGGCACACAACATCTTTCCTCAAACGTCTCGGAAAATGGGGGCCTCTCATGGGAATTCTGACACCATTTCACCAAAAAAGCTAGCTTTCTTCAAAAGCAGACCTGTCAGAAGGCAGTCTCAATCACCGCAGGCTTTCCTGCGCTACCAGAGGCAGGGGCTGAGTCATCTTGCGAAATACCTACATAGCCACTTTCCAAGAGCTCTGAAACCTGTAGCTTCCAGACATCCTCACCTCGCTGTCACGGATGTCATGCGAAACAGGCTTCTCAGACGGAGGCTCTCCTCATCTGGTAGTTGCTGCAGGCCCTGTAATTTTTTTAAACTGTGTCTATCACACGAGGGAGGGTGCAATTTTCTGCCCTGGTATGCGGCTTTCGCTGGTGTGATACACAGTGAGATGAGGCGAGGTGCCTGAAAGACATGCCCGCTGACAGTGATGACTTGATGACTCCAGTCTTGTGGATTTTTCGAAGGCATCGGTTTCCTCCTGGGAAAAATAAAAGAAGAATCCCTCCATTTTATCTTTCAGTGATGGATGCTGGGTTATTGTAAAGCCTTTATACTCCCAGCAGCAAGTACTTAAGTACATACTACATGCTGCGGTTAAATCAATCAATGCAAATCTACTTGGATACATTTATCACCACCTCGTCCTTTCTTCCTTAGTCTTCTCTGGAAAAATTTGCCCTTTTTGTGCCAAACTACCCATCATTCCAAGATGTCATTCAGCCAGAACCAAGCTTCATAAAAAGCTAGACCATGCAGGCAGGGTGGCTGCCTAAGTGCACTGGAATGTATTGGCCACAGCCCTTTGTTCAGGGCTCCAACTGGGTAACTGGCGTGTCATGGACTACATGAATGGGTATCATCTTTTATTCAGTGGACTCTGGACTGTGTAAATTCAGGCATACCTACAGGTAAAGATATGGTATCATTTTTTACAGGCGGAGCCTAGCCACCTGATGCACTCTTAATCTTGTATTTGTTTATGCTGATTTGTGAGCTAGGGTTCTCGAGTAACATTGGTGTCGACACAGCTGCACCATGAAATGCATGTATATGCACTGTTTGACCATTTATAACGTGATCTCCTTTTTACCCCCAATCCAAATGTTCTGTTTCAGCCATCACTTTTGTTGCTTCTCTATCACCTCGATGGTGTTGTGACCCACCGCAAAGAGTATCTTCCAGGGTAGGACATCATCGTGTTGTTTCTCCCTTCTTCTCAGTTCTAACCATTATTTTTCACTCTTCAGGATTTTGTAATCAATGTGACATTCTGGCCTTGTTCTCATTTCAAGAAACCTATTTCCCCTCCAGAAATTTCACCTCCTAAAAACATTAAAAAAAAAAAAGACAACTGTGGTGAAAAGCTTATTAAAAGAAAGTATTTCCTTTTCTGCTATCTCTGTCCTGAGGAAACAAGTCTATCTGTGAGAGTCCTTTCCTAGAGCATTCCGAGTTCATATTTCCAGCCTATCTCAAAAGCCTCCTTTGTATTCAAAACTGCCAAGAAACTGAGTCACCTCCATTAGAAACGTCAGCCGATAATGAGACTTCTGTCCCTCCTTGCTGTGACTATGGGGAGAACCATCCCGCTGTTACAGGCTGTGCCCTGCGTAGGAGGAGAGCTGGTTAGGTGCCAGCAGCCGGTTCGGGTTGCCACCTTGAAAGCAAATTTTCCCAGAGACCCAGGAACGACCTACAGAATGTGGTAAAACACAGAGGGCAAATGGTAGCTCTGAAGGGAACAGTGCCAGGAATGCACTTTCATTCTCATTTGGGTTCCTGACTGTCTCAAGAAGTAGCACAGAAAAGGAGTGTCTTTATTTTGAACGTCCTTTTTTCTGAGGGCTCTTACTAAATACCTACTAGACATTTTATGCATTTTTGGCTACTATCTACAGTGCAAAATTGTCCCACGTGATGCGTGATGAACACAGGAACTCGGGCATTTGGTAGCGATTCTAGGTTTGCTGGGGATTTTTTTGCAGAGCTGGAATATCGGAAAGGGATTCTGAAATGCACTGTGTCATCCAGGTTGCAGCCACTGCTCTTTCTTGCTAAACCTCTGTGAAAACTCCTGACATATATTTGTCAGCCAAGCATCCAGATTCTTTGAAGATTACAAGAAGCAGGGATTTCTTTTATAAGGTATTTCAACCCTATTAAACAACCAACGAGGAACTGTTACTATCCTCTTACTCCGTTTTTATTTCGGTCAGTAACAGCAATGCTATCACCTGACCCCCAAGTCATGTTACACTGAAGAAGAGGAAAGAACATGATGTTCATTTTCCTCAAGGGCATCTCTCAGACATGTGAGCTGACTTCCTTATTGATTGGTACTTGTCAATATGTAATCAGAAGCCCAGGGCGTGTCTCCCTCAGCAGGTAACAGATGATTTTCCCTGCATACTCGCTGTAGGGGAACAGGGATTTAGTTGTTAGGTATTTATCTTCCTATTTAACCATGTATTTTACTGTCATTGAGGGAGCAGGAACGGCACTGACTAGGTAAAATAAATGTGAGTTTAGTGTACCTGGGGGGGAAGTGCATTCTTGTTT
Source organism: Eurypyga helias (assembly GCF_000690775.1). NCBI lineage: Eukaryota > Metazoa > Chordata > Aves > Eurypygiformes > Eurypygidae > Eurypyga > Eurypyga helias. Next base: position 10,760 of record NW_010247064.1, on the reverse strand, counting down.
TCTAAAATTCTCAGACTGTGGCAATCAGAAGGGTTGAGTGTTTTATCATAAATAAGGTGTGTCTCAAAGAACTTTGGACAGATGATGGGAAAGATAAAGCTTGGGTTCCCAGAGAGGTTTTGAGAAAACAAGGTCAGTGCTTTTCAAAGAAAGGGTATTTTTTTTAAATACTTCAGGGAGTCTCAGGGATAAAAATGATCTGGCTGGAGTAATTTAAAGGCCAGAAGAAAGAAATCCTTCCCAAGCTGATAAACATTTAATACCTAAGCAGAAGTCTCAAAATTCTTTTCCATCCTAGCGCTAGACTTTTCTGCACTGAATAATGACATCTTATTAAAACCTTGTTAGTCGGTGCGACACTAAATGCAAGCTAGAACAGGTCCCTTACACTTCAAGTTCTGCCAGTGTACAGTCTTCAGGTTTTCACAACTGTGTTACAAAACAATCTCAGCAATGCTTCTGCACCTTATCTATTGAAAACACAGTGATTACGCATGCTAATCTCATGAGCCTGTCCTCATATCCCGACAAAATACACGGCAGTGATAAGTGAGAATGCAAAATAATCTGCATCCCGCCCCACTTGGTAGCGTCAGAAATACAGGCATTTTGCAAAGAAGGGCCCATTAATCGAGAGAGGAGAAACCCATCTGAAAGAGATTTTTCAGACACTAAAAAGGCTGTTCTTCTGCTACATTATGCTATTACTTCCTCCTTCTCAGCTTAACCTCCTAGATGCAGCCAACCGTTTATTTTACAGTTTCTAGTGAAGAGTCTTACTTTTGGACAGTGAGAGAGCATTTACATGAAGCAATGGTCCAGCTGTTAAAAACCAAATGTAATCAAAAGCAGATCTCATTAACGCTCCAGAACCCTATGGCACGTGAATGCATCCTATCGTTGACGCCGAGTCCTTGGGGAGTAACCTCCACCAATTAACGGAGGCATTTGTACAAGCACTTTTAGCCACTTCATCCTCCCGCGAGTGTTCGAAGGCTTTTAAGAAAATTACTCTGTAGCTTTGTGTAAAACAACATCGAGAAGGATAAAAAAAGCCCCAGTCCTCCAGCTTACTGTTTTCCTCTCAGGGAAGGGATCATTTCACAAACCTGGTGGTAGCCTAAACACTTTTACAGATGAGGTGTGGGGGTGGAAGTATGAAGTAGATACACAGACTATTTCATCAGCCTTGCCGTCCTCATTTCATAACAGTGCTCAGCAGATCACAGCAGGGTGACCTGTGATGCTCTGTGCAGAAAGCCTCAAGCTGCAGACATGAAGATTTTGAAGGTTGAAATATCAAATACGTTAAGTACCCTGACACGCAGCCTTCAGTCTTCAGAAGGAAAGCAGAGGAAGTTTATTTTCCAGCCCATTGTGCCGCTCCCCCCTCGTTGCTAAATAAAACTCTAACCTAACCTAAACAACTCCAAGAACATGCTTCCAAGCCATGTAAAACATCCCATGGACAAGGCAGGAACTCGTACGCCATGGGGCACGATTCTCTTTCCACGCTGAAAGGAAAAGCGGCGTTCTTCTCGGATTTTCCAACACGCTGACAATAGTTAGGAGGGTGTTACTCAGGCTTTGCTTGAATTAAGCACATCATCTTTTACAGCTCATGGTTATGTACCCGGGTTCATTTTTATTCATGCTTAACTGGGGCTAGATACGTTTTTTCTTTCCATTTATAAATGCTTTAAAGCAGGTAGCAGATCCTGCTGGTTATCTTCAAGCAGTAACTAAACTCACAACCTATGTAAAACCTTCAAAATACTGGTTTCTCCTTACAGAGAAATGGTGTTCTGTGTTGTTACTTGAGTTACGGTGCTTCTTGTGTACTGCTGTACGGCAAATTCAACATGGTAGTTAGAAAAGCCTTACTGCAAAAAAACACTGTTTTTCCTTAAAAACACCCGACCCTTTATTCACAGCCCTCACAGCTGTTGTAACAACATTGAAAATATGAACCAGACAGCGCAAAAAACCTTCCGGTGAGTTTAAAGACCTCCTGAACCAGTGGCACTAAGTGCTATGAAATACTGCATACTTCTCAAGGGAGTGCTAATTCTTAACTCCTGAAGACAAGTTTGAGGGACAAAGCAGGGGGGGGGGGAAATGAAATGTATCGCTACAATAAAAAGCCTACAAAAGAGAAAGCGTCTTACGAGCCATACTAGGTCTAGTTGCTATTCAGTGCAAGTGGTAACCGTAAGCTCATTTTCTACCAAGAGCAACTGTTCCAAATTTCCAAGCTGATACTGGCCACTGGGGTGTCTCTCTTCTAATGGATAAATCAAATAACTTAGCAGAGGGATTTCCAGATAATCTTGTTCTGGTTTTTGAAAGTTCACCTGCACTGCAGGGTCCCTCAGGCCTGCACTCGGTTTCTGCTAAAGGCCAGCCACACACTTTTCGAGCAGCGTTTAAATCTCAGGTAAGCAACCCACGGGCTGCAGCCAGCCCTTTTCCAAGTGCAAATGGTGTGAAAAACAGGAGCTGTTTTGTTCTGCTTTACTGAAACCACAGACATCCCCAAATCAGAGGTATTTGAAACATTTATTAGCATTAATCATTGCAGGTTAAATAAAACATGAACACTACATTTTAGGGGAAAAAAATATTATTAGGTATGATACAATTAATATGTAAAACAGAAGGTAAAGTATTAACAGATTGCAGCATCCCATACATGAAGCGAGTGGGTCCAGCCCATTCAAAGCCCTTATATAAAACAAAACAGAGTACTTAGTCCGTGATTTTAAACTGACAATTTATCACTGACTCTGGTTTAAATAATTAAGGGTAGGATAGTAAAATACATCATTGTACTGAAAAGGTCTGTTACAGTCGGAGCGCTCGCGTGCATCATCTAGCTAGTCACGCTTACTGCCACGTGTCACGAAGGATTAGTGGAGACAAGGGATGACAGTTAACTTCCCTCGGTGTTGATACAGACCCCAGTCATACTGTAGCACCTCAGACAGACCTGCTGTACCATGAACAAAAATAAGCATTTCTTTTTTCCTGTAACTTTATTACTTCAGAGTCCCAATCCTTGGCTAATAATGGCTTTTAGATTTCTCAGACTGTGTGAGAAATCTACAATATGCCATTTTCATGCACAAGAATGGCGAGTCAACAGTTGCACCCACGTGTGTCTCCCATCTTCTCGCTACCTTCGGTCCGTAGCTTTAGGTTCATAAAGATGAAACGACCGTGAACAAAACCCATATACTTACAGAATACAATGTGCGGTATATGAGAACGAGACATAGTGAAAATACACTACCTGTCAGCCTAACAATACAAAACTGTACTTATATACACACGCATATGCAGAGCATATATGAAAAAACTAGGTCCTCCGTACTCTGGTTTTCAAACTAGTCCATGACAAGCCAGAAAAGCAAGTCACCCACAGCTGGCCAGTCACAGTCCTGAGTCACGGTGCAAACAAGCTCCACCAAACGTCCTCGGCGCTGCAGTCCGTGCCTCAGTCCTGCTGCCAGCTCTTGAGAAAACGAGGCTCGGGCAAACCCAGCACCAGCTGGCCAGCCCAGAACTGCAGCGTTATTGTCGCTACTGTTACGCGCACTATTAGAGCAGATCAGCTACAGCCAACTGCTCCTGGACAGTGATTGAGCTTTTGACCAGCCACTAACTACTAAGACGAATTCTGGTCGCTGCTGAAACTTTCAACTCCGAGTTGAGGGTATTTTTGTTTGTCATTTTTCTGGCTGTCCATGAAGGGTGGCGGTACTTTCCGAGCAACCCAGGCGACGAAAGGAAGCAGGAATCATGAATTTTCCATTGGAAAATCACATTTTTTAAAACAAACTGTAAGAGGCATGTTCAAGCTGCACTTCAGCTTTGACAACAGCAGAGACGCCACATCACCCTCGGAGGTGAGCCCTGTCTTCAAAGGAGATGCGAGCTGCTCCCCACACTGCCGCGCCTCTGATTTTTTCACCCATGGCTTCAGAGTTTCCTACTGAAGCTCACTGTGACCCAAATTCTCAAGAATCAGAATCCTTCAATCTTTTTTCTTGATGAAGAGCAGAATAAGATGATTTAGATTTGGTCCACCAAATGCAAAAGTATCCTTGAGCCTACGCAGCCAGCAATTGAATTTTAAACTCTGCCAGACATCCATCGTAGCAACTTCCAATTTTAAACTGGTTTAACATATGTAACTTAAGAAACCTGTTGGGATTCACGTACAGTTCAGCGCCAGCTGCGAGAGCTGGTTGTTCAGGACAGCGCCTACTCCGCACAGATCAGCATCGATTGCCAGTGCTGGCGTTAGGTACTCACAGAAGTGTCCCGCAATGCTTTCCGGCACCTCAAGTGGGGTCAGATGAGTTTTGAGATGACACATTAAAAAAACAGAAATATGCCACTAAGACTGATAAAAGCTTAAAAATCAATTATGCAGAACTACTATATGTTGAAGTTATGACACCTTTCAAAACGTGAGTTTGATCTCACCTTGTTTTCTTGTTAACGGGTCTAGCTTTTAGCTCGGTTCCATTTAAGAACCACCCAATCTCTTGCAGCATTGGGTCATAGATCCCATAAATTACATGAATCTGTGACGTTGGGAAGTTTGACATTTCTTCAGTGCTGAAGGCCAGGTTAACCTCTCCCTCCACAGCCATGTGCAAGAGGCATGCATCCCTGGCAAACTCACTTGTACTAGGATGGGATGAAACATTCCCTACAGGCGCCTGTCTTCCTCCCCAGCTATCAGTGACGATTGTGTAATTTTCACCCAAATAACCCTGCATTATCTGTACAGTAGCTGCTGCCGTGAAGCAGCAATGTGGATCATCTACCAGCACAGGTGACAGCTGAAAGTTTACCTAAAATACCCTTTCTCATGGTACCTGTCTGCATATCATCCAAGGGCATATTTTCAAGTATGAGAGCTTTCAAGTGTCCAAAAAACAAAAATCTAAGAAATAGGTTATAACTTAAAAAACAATTCTGTTTTTTGAACTGGGATGTTTCCCACCTATAACTGCTTCAAGCCCTCAGAAGACAAAGAAACCTTCCCGTTGATCTAACATGGCTCTGTTTCAAGCCCTAATCATCAGTGCCATTTTACCAAAGCAATTTGACAACCCAGCCACAAAGTCTGATTTTTAATGGATAAACACAGCAACCTAGCTCTAGCCTGCCTGTTCCTGATTTACTGTGGAAAGTTGTCCTTCCCTTCTGTTTGCTTTCTCTAAGTCCCCCACCAGATACGCAGTAAGGTTAATTTTCCTCGTAAGAGAACAAATTAATGCTGCGAAATGCAGGCTGAGCCTTGGTTCTGAAGCCTGCATTTCTTACCCCGGTTCTGATTTCCAATGAAACTGATGAAGAAGATAAATTTGTATTTTAGCATCTCAGTCAAACATTCATGCAAGTGGAGAATACATGGAGTTTTACATTATTTCTAGTTCACAACCACCTATTAGAGTTGTTTGGGGTTTTTTAACGCTGCGTTTTCAAGTGCAGCAAGCTCCAAAGGTATGACGCAGTGGGTCTTCCCTACCACATCCCCACATGGGTGAGGAGACTACTCCACAAATTCACAGAACCACAGTTGTAAAGAAACGCTCTGGTTTGTTTTACGAGATTCCAGCCTTTAACCCCAAATTACATTATGCTCTCTTAAGCTGTTTTTGTACAGAAATATTGTTCTTCCGACTTGAAGGCCTCTAGGAGCGCTGCAGTGAGACCACGGAGGAGTGGGACAGCGTGGCACTCTCTTTCAGAAAACAGGGAAGTGGCATCTTTGAGCAGAGACAACTGTGGTCTGGGGCACAGATCTGGAGGACACCTGGTAAGTACTGGAGATGAAGCTGGCATTTACATCCCTGTTACGACTTCGGTCATTAATGACGCCGATGCCCTGGAAAGGGAATCAATCCAGGCAAAGCACAGTTTTCACTTCTTTCCAGAGCAGACTGGCAACTGCATGGGGTCCAGCACTCTCTTCCATGACAACTCCTTCTTTCACATACACAGCACCTCCTGACACAGATTTTGACTTCGAACCTGTAAAAATTTCACTGGCTCCTCCTTTGGATCCACGGGTTTTTTTCTAGTTAGCAAACTGAGTCCATTTCTTGCTGATGTTTACTGAAACTATGAGATAAAGCTGCAGATTTAGAAAAATGCAGAAGCAGAATCCAGCTAGAAAGATGGCAGAGAAACTGTAAGTCAAAATTTGGGTTTTATGGGGTTTCTTTCACCCTATTATTACAGAGAAAACTCTAAAAACATGCCAAGTCCACTCTGCAATGGAAGAAGAGAAGTTTTTGCAGCACATCTAAAATTTATATATAAAAGGATCTTTTTATTAAAAAGAAAGCCGAAAAACAGTCATTGGCTTAAACAGAGAATCGGAGTGCTTTGACACCGTAATTCTGACAGGGTATCAGAGAGGATTTTCCAACTCAGTTACGCAAAATCCCTTTGAAGTAAAGCTTTCTGCTTCTGGTCCTTGCATTACTGCTCACAGGAAGTATTGAAATTACCGCTTTCAAGATAAGGAGCCACGTGACTGAGATCACAAAGTCCCGTCTCAGTGAAAAAGCAAACGATGTTGGTTTTCAAGTAAATCTGAAACGATCAAGTTGGGTCAGCAGCACCGCCTACCCGTCTGTGAAGCCTGCTTCCCAAGTTTGATTGCTCCATTGTTACCGTTTTCATGAGGATCTAAGGGTGGAATCTGCCGACCTGAAACACAACAAAGAGACAGTGAAAATTTTCCTGAGGTACTAAGAACACAAGCAGATAACAGGACGATTTAGCTTGCAGAAGAATTACATCTGCGAAACTTGTCCAGAAAACAAGAGTCTCCTGTGTACCTGGAATCTTTTTCCTTGCATCCTGCTTATGAAAGAAGATTTTAACCAAAAAAATATATGAAATACAGCTATTGAGAATGCATGAAGTACACTGAAATTGTTATCCATGTATTTAGAGAAACAACTGTCACACTGAGCACCTTACAACTAAGAAAGAGAAAACTATCAGCTTTCTCCTAATTCCACTTAAATGTGAATGGTGCTGGTTTAACAAGATCTTGCCTGTCCGAGATGTGCACGGCGTTTAGTCCTTGTACCCTGGGGTTTTACACAGCGCTAAAGCATGTAACTAAACACATGCTGCCAATACTTGAAAAAGAAAAAAAAAACCCATCTGTTCTTTTCATTGAATCCCTCTCTCCTCTGAGGGGTACCCGTGTCTTTCCAGTTGACAGCTTTGATTACTTAACACCACCCTTCCCCCCATCTCCCCACACTTTTTCATCATCTTATGGGGTGATTATTTTAAGCGTCTGAAAGAACTTCAGACATGAGAGGAGAGCTAGAGATCTCCCCCAGGGGCAGAAAGCGCTGCTCCAACCTCCTCCCCTGTGTGCCCTTTGAGTACTGCGGCATCTTTTGTCTAACTGGCTTCCTACTCATGGACAACATACAAGGGGCTTAACAATTACAGCTATAAATGGAAAAACAAGATGCTCCCAGGTCAAACCTACCCTATGTCTCTGGTGTGGGCCTGGCTTTTCCATTAAAACCACTGAGTGATCTCTCCATCAGCATCTTGGGGAGCTTACATGGTAAGATACTTTGTCATTACCTTGTGGATTTGCTGGAAGTCTTTTCTGAAGCCGAATCTACTTTTATTAATTGCTCCTGGTTTTACTATTCCCCATGTTAAATAACAAAACGTACAACGTTTGTTTGTTACGTGCCACTTTCAGAGAACACCAAGTTGTTGTGAACAGCTTATCATAACCCAGGTGGATTTTACAGCGTCGGTTTCCCCATCCTTTGACGCAAATGCCAACGTTCTACAAATTACTTGCCTACGTTGATGCCTGGGTCCTACAAATTGCTGGGAGGAGGGGGAGGCTGCTGGAAGGTGAGTTAAAAGTATTTAGGTAAAATCCAATCCCAGTGAAATCAAACAGCAAAGTTTCCACTGTAAAAACTCGTCCCTAAGTTACCTTTGGTCAAGCCCATCCAAATTTCAACTCTCTTATTCAGTCATAGAATCATAGAAGGGTTTGGGTTGGAAGGGACCTTAAAGACCATCCAGTTCCAACCCCCCTGCCATGGGCAGGGACACCTTCCACTAGACCAGGTTGCTCAAAGCCTCATCCAGCCTGGCCTTGAACACTTCCAGGGATGGGGCATCCACAGCTTTTCTGGGCAACCTGTTCCAGTGCCTCACCACCCTTTCCATGAAGAATTCCTTCTATATATCTGATCTAAACCTCCCCACTTTCAATTTAAACCCGTTACCCCTTGTCCTATCACTACAGGCCCTTGTAAAAAGTCCTCTCCCAGCTTCCTTGTAGGCCCCTTCAGATACTGGAAAGCTGCAATGAGGTCTCCTCGGAGCCTCCTCTTCTCCAGGCTGAACAAGCCCAATTCTTGCAGCCTTTCATCATAGCAGAGGTGCTCCAGCCCTCTGAGCATCTTCGTGGCCTCCTCTGGACTCGCTCCAAGTGGTCAATATCCTTCTGATGTTGTGGGTTCCACAGCTGGACGCAGCACTCCAGGTGGGGTCTCACCAGAGCAGAGTACAGGGGCAGAATCACCTCCCTCGACCTGCAGTCACTTTTCAACAAGTACGTTATACAACAAAAGCGTGACTTTTGGAGCAGATAATCTTGGGTGTTCGTGCAACAATGAGAGGGGAAAAATCCCTCACATGACTAAGCTGAAGGTACTGCACTTGGTACAACAGAGCGAGAAACAGGGATCTGGAGGGCTGAGGCGGTCTAAGCACTGACATTACAATGCTGGACGCGAGTTAGGTCACCCAAATATCAGCTCCACATCCCGCTCACGTTATGCTTGGACCTCATGTTTTTAAGTGCCTTCCAAAGTAAAACAAAAAGCAGAACGGGTGGTTATGGGCACAGTTGTTACACGCATTAGTTCTACTGGCTTTGTTTGGAGACAAAGACAATCCTCCAAGTCTTAAAACTCCACAGAATACGAAGAGATGTGTGAGAGGCTTTCCAAGAAGGTAACGCTGCTGTTGGAGAGACCTGGAGAGAACGTCTGCATTAAGCATCTACCATTTCCAAAGTGCTTTCAACTCAGCCCTAGCTGAAATAAAACCCTGTCAATCTGACTCGGAGCACAGTGTAGCTAAAAAAGTTGGAATACACAGACATGGTTGCCCTAACATACCACTATGCAGATACTCTCTAAATATTTGCTTCTTGTAATGGCAACGTTGGAAGAGGAGAGCTTTAATGTGCAAACTACCTTAATTTTAGAAGTCTGCATTCAACAGCTGTGTTACCTCTGTTTGTTTTTCATTCAGCGTTTCATATTGTTGCCCAGAGAAGCTGTGGATGCCCCATCCCTGGAAGTGTTCAAGGCCAGGCTGGATGAGGCTTTGAGCAACCTGGTCTAGTGGAAGGTGTCCCTGCCCATGGCAGGGGGGTTGGAACTGGATGATCTTTAAGGTCCCTTCCAACCCAAACCCTTCTGTGATTCTATGATATTTCTCTACGAGCGCCGGGTCTTTCCTACAGCACTTGGGGCGCGTACGCAAAGAACCAGGCAAGCTTATCTTTGCAGCAAAGCCACTGCAGGCTGCAAGGTCGGCCGGCACTCTGTCCAGCTCAGACCGGGACACAATGTATGTCACTAGGAATCACCTTGATTCACTTCATTTCTCAAAACAATCAAAACCACACAGATGACAACTGCAAATAAGAGGAGAAAAAAATTCTCTAGACATAGTATTTGCTGATGAGTTATTCTGGCCTTTGAACTTAGGTACTATTTGTCATTAACCAGCCATGTTTTCTGCTGTGTGGATACCCGCCCCTTGAATTCAATAGAAGGAAATAAAGCTTTAAACAGTCTAAAGGTTTTTCAAGTTTGAGATTTATCTTTTTTTAGTAGGTGAGTTTCCTCTCACTTATTACTTCTCTTACTACCAAGTTTATTAAACTATGAAGTCAAATCATGTTGGTTTTAGTAATAACACTTATCCCTGCCCAAGCACTTCTTACCACTTGATGGACAGTTGACAGGAGTAACTCTCTTGGAGCATAAAACTCAGTCTAACGCCCGAGAGCCAACTCCATGGCAAATGATACAGAGATTTTCCAGCAAGGGCGAGGGGAAGTGGACAAAAATAATCAGTCAGAAATCTGTTTGACTGATTGTCTCTGCCTGGGCCTCCTTGACAGCTGATGCTGAAACAGAGAAAGGTTTAAGCAGCAGCAGAACACTGGGGATGAGCAGTGAAGTGCTGAGCTACGCTTTCTGCTTCTAAACCAGCTCAATCACTACCTAAAAGCACCATGATCATCGCATCTTGTCACTCAGCTCTTGATAAATACGGCCTCAATATTGCTGACACCAACTCAACCGTAGCTCGCGCTCAGGCAGGATCAACACAGGTCAAACAATTAATTTTAGTAAGTACACACCAATTTAAAATGTTCCAGAGCAATACAAAATACCCCTGTATTAGACAGCATAAATTAACAGTGCTGCAGGTTCTCTCTTTTGTGCAGTTGGTGTCAGAAAGGAGCAGTAGTGCCCCGACAGCGGAAGGAAATGGGACAGCTGGCTTCCCAGGATATGGAGAAGGCTGAGGTACTCAATGCTTTTTTTGCCTCGGTCTTCACTGGCAAGGGCACGAGCCGTACCCCCAAAGTCACGGAAGACAAGGGCAGGGAATGGGAGAATGGAATGCTGCCCGTGGTCAGCGAGGATCAG
>NW_010247063.1:0-13879 GCF_000690775.1 Eurypyga helias | reverse complement strand
CACCAACTTAACACATGCAAAAATTATTTCTTGTTCCTGTTTTTGACAGCTGCAGTCTGAATGTCTTTACCTGAAATAATATACACCTTTTCAAGAGTCTGCTTTTTGGATTTTACTGGGACTTCAGAAAATTACCATAATCTCGTTCTGTAAAACAGGTCCATGAATTCTGAATATAGCATCTGGTGTCCTTCGAAACACATCTCAATTCCTCAAGTCTGGAGAATCTCTTGCTTGTAAGGAACATACACAGCAGCATTCTATAAGCTACAGTACCACCTACAGTGCTATTCAATTTATAGATTTAAAAAATAAAGTCCATTTTGCACTGTGGGATGACAAGCCACAGATCAGCTTTACCTTCTCAATGGAGAACCCTTATATTTATAAACTTAATAGTAAAGTAAAACACAGTATGGGTATGGCAAAGCAGCAAGAGCAAGCACACTCATTTTTGTTCACCTAGTTTGATTGATAACCACCAAGGTGAAACCACAACAGCAAAGAATTCTGTGTAAACTGGTCACTGGAAGTTCAGGGTACTTACTGTGGCATCCTGGAAGGATGTCTGCCATTTCAGGACACGTGTTCAGCTCTACTCTAATCAGACCTCCCCACAGACTCAAAGCATGCTTGATTCCGCAAATGCTTTTTTTTCTTCCTCTCTTCCTTGCAATCAACATAATTTGGTGGGACCTTTCTGCCCCTGACCAATTGCACTTCAAGGCCTTCCTGTTTAGCTGAGATTTTAATAAGATAACGTGGAAACAACTTCACCCTTAGCTCTAATTTCAGGTTACATATATATGTATATATACACACATATTTATTATACTTGCTGTCAAGGTATTATTGACAGTCAGAATATATAGAGAAACAAATAAAAACCCCAGCTAAATACCCAGAATATTTATTTCTAGCAAACTGTCAAGATAGGCCAGTGGAGATATGTCCATTGGGTACTAACAAAACTGGGCAGGCCAAAGAACTGAGACATCTAGCCTGTTGGGCAGGACAGTATTCTTCCTGGTGCTAAGCTAGGGGTTGTGTGACAAGTTAACAGAGCATTAATCCTTCAGGAAGTGGCAAGTAGCACACATACACACTGTCTGTTGGTAGCAATTCCTCAGGACTGCAGCATATGCACTCCCCACTCGTGTGCATGCATCGTTAAACTAACTGCTAGAGCTGTCACCTCACCTCCTTTTAGTCATCATGTACTATCCTTCTTGCTGCAGTCTTTCCATGATTTACAGAGGGAAGCTGTCCTGCTGTTTCTTCCAGAAAAAAAATATACCTATATATTCCTTTGCCCCCTCTTGCACCTGCTGGGTTGAGGGAAAGCTGACTGGTTTGTACATCAAGTTATGCAATGGGTTTAAACACTGCGATTCAGGAGTGAATATTCTAAGAAATTCTGACAAGACAGAAATCAGGTATAGTACCCAAGCAATAACTTGAAATAAAAAAAAATCTATATAGCTATGCCTATATCTAACACCTAAATTTAAAAAGAAAACCAAACTGATACATTTAAAAAATGCTAACACAAACCAAGAAAAATACATATGAGAAGAGAACAATGTATACCCTGCTTCGGTAGTTGCTGAATGCTTCATGAAGCTTCGAGACTGAAATTTCCCTGCTCCCTATTTTCCTCCTTAAAAATAAATCACTGTGTCAGAACATTGGAATTGTGGTCTGTTGTGAGCTGAGCTGAAATTATGTGGTGGATTCAGCACATACTGGAAAAGCAGAAAGCTCTTGCTATCTTTGTGAGCTAGTTGAAAAGTGAAAACAGATTAGAAAAATAAGTTCTTCAATAGGCAGCAACATTGCTTTCACACCAGATTTGATGAATAAGTCCTCCCAGCGGCACTAACACCTGATACACACATTGCATGGATTAGCAAGTTTTAGTCCAGGCAGAAGAAAAAACATTTTTTTTTTCCCCTTCCAGTAACTGCTGCAGGTATATTATCTAATGAAAACACAACAAGATTTCTCTAAGGAATGTGAAATTCTTTTGGTGTTTCCATCAAACAATTATATGTTGTTCATCCACTATCTGAAAAGCACTGAGGCATATCTAGACCTGATTACATTTATTCTTAACTCCAGATCAGACCACCCCACTAGGGCGGAAAGCAGTTTCTCATCTCTGCCTCACCACATCCTTGATGCAGGCATACACAAAAGAAGGTTTTCTAATAACAATCCCATCACATTTGCTTAATATGTTGATCATCCAAAATCAGAATGTCTTTGATCATTAATGGAGCCTTTCAGGGTGTTTCGAATTAAAGGATAAATTTTCAAAGACATGTAACAGGGATTTGCAGACTGTCTTCTATTAAGACCAGTGGGAGGTAAACAGCTCAATCCCCATACACTGCTCTGAAATGCACCCTTTCAAATCCCGTATTTTCAAAAGGCATCAGACTTTTCACTAACTAAGAAGCTTCTAAGAAAAACAGTATCATTCCCACTGATGTATCTGTCAGCTAATGCTACTTCCAGGAAAACATTAGACCAGCAGAAAACAGAACAGTTCAAAGACTTTTACGGGAGAAGAATATGGAGTACGCCTAGGGGTTGTGCCCCTTAAGCTGCACGGTCCGTATTCTTATGCACCACTGCACGTGCCAGTCTCCCTCCACATACAGAATATGACATGGGGCTAAGTGAAAAGCGGTCTTGCAACAACCCGCACTTTTGCATACCATTACTGAAGAATCTAGAGAGATTCTAGAGAACCTAGAGATAAAGATGATTAGCAGGTGGTACACCAAAAATATCAGTGCAGCACAACAAAAGCTCAGAGGAGCGTGAAGGCAAATGAAGATTAGAGTCATATGGTAAGAAAGATGTCAAGCAGCACCTGAGGAACACAATGAAGGTTAACATCCAATGTATTCATTGCAAATGTGTAGAGAAACAGAGTCTTTCCCCAGTTGTCTACAAATTTCGTTCATACGTACTAACTAAGTGCACAATGTGGTCTTTAAAAGTTCTGAAAAACAGGGTAGTTTATGTAAGTGCATAAGGGAAATCAAAATCTCAATTGCTTTTTGGAAATGCAATAAACTACACATTCTTCTCCCTGATGATTTTTATCATTAATAATGTAATCTCACAAACTAAATATCAGAAGGTGTAAACAAGTTGTTAGAACAGATTCTTGAGAGCTATTCTTCCTATTACAGCAGGATTTTTCTATTCAGCAAGGAATTTTTACAAGTTATCTCTGAGAGACAGATAAGGATATATGGAATTCCCTCTCTCATATCCTTTATTAAATACATATTTCATATTTAATTAAAAGACTTTGTAAAATTACTTTTGATTCATTTGGTCAAATGGCAAAGACTAATTAGAACAACTAAGGTTTGGAAGCCCTTTAGAAAATAATCATTCTCAGCAGCCGAAGTAACAAACATGAACTGAATATTAAGATGTTATCTCCTCAAGGTCAAAAGAAGTAGTTCAAGAGGTTCCAACTCCCTAATTAAAAACCAACCAAACAAAAGAAAATAAAACAATACCACACAAAACCAAACAAACAAAAAACACCAAGCAAACAAACAAATAAACAAACAAACCCAAAACAGAAAGAACAGGTATCTGAGAAAGTACTTACTACAATGTCTTCTGGATAAGTATCCTTACTGAAAGAGCCATCATCAAACATGACTTCATAGAAAGTTCGAGTTATCACTTTCGTGACTCTGCAACTATAATACCGTGAATTCCTATGTTTCGTGATGACTGTCTGCCCAACTGTAATGGCCTTCTCACATGCTTTAGCTCTCTTGAAAAAGGGAAGAATTTAAAAGAACAAGTCATTTTAAAATACAAGCTTAGTCAACAGAAATTTATCAGTGTCAAAACAGAATTCTTAACAGTTCACCACTCCATATACAAACTTCAAATGCAAAATCATTCCTTCCAAGCATGATCACCTGAATTTATTTTACATAAAAGTTAGTGCATTTGATGAGAAAACAAATGGCATCTGTAGAGTAACAAATCACAGCACTTGAAAAAAATTTTGAAACAGATGCCTTCAAACTATCCTGCATTAGATCAATAACACACAATTAGCAATATTTGTAAATTTTATTCGTAGAATAATATGTAGGATTTGCTTGAGGAGTTAAGATGTGATGAACCCAGACTATGCTCTTGAATTGCTTTAAATTATGGGATTTTCAAGTCCTGGATTTCAGTATGATTCTACACAACCACTTAATATTTCACTCAATTGGATACAATAACTAAATGCATATCCACTTCTTGTCCTAGCTGCCTACAGAGGGGCACCTGAGTAACTTCTTAACCCATACTGTGCAGAACATTTGCTTTAAAACTTCACTGATCACTGTTCATCAGTTACTTATGTAGTAAATCAGTAACAAGCTTTCTTCATTCTCACTTTTAATTCCCCAGAGCTAGTTATGTCAATCAGAAAAGTAGCCGGGTTGTTAAACTATGCAAATATTCTACATCACTAACTGCTGGATGGATTCAATAAATGTATTAAAAAAATTTGGAAACTTTTAAGTGAGCAAATGCTTGCAAGCTCACATGATGCAAACAGCTGCTACATACCATCTTCCACCTAATGTATCCTCATGAACCTTCTACTTAAAAAGCAACCTTCTTCACCAGGAAAAATAAAATCAAGAGCTTCTCATCCTAGTAACACAAGGAACACAATTCTTTCTTATGATCCTGACTGTCTATTCAAAAAGATCCATTTACAAAAAAGTGAGTTTCTGGCTGTATCTGAACAGTTGAACTTTTCTTATAATCGAAGAATCTACTACAAGGGGCAATTACACTGGTATAGAGGAAGTATAAAGTATTTTTTATTAGAAACGTTTATATGAACAGCATGAAAATAATTTATTACGTACACTAAAATGATTACTCAATTTCCTAGCACTGCTTTTCAAACCTTTGAAGGCAGTGAATCCTTCAATCAATATAATAATCTTAAAAAGTGTCTGTGAAAATTTGGAAAATTCTAAAGCCATAGAATTTTTAGCACTAATATCAAAGGAAGAACCAAGCACACCAACAGTTCTTTTTGTTAGACTCCAAGCATTAAAAGTAATGTCAACGCTTTTGGGGAAGATGAAATACCAACCCTAAACTTCTGGATTTGTGGATACTGTAGTCACTATTGTACCTCTTTCTTGGACCAATTTCTGAGATTTAGAATTTTTAAAGCTCTCTGCTCCTGCAAACAAAGGGCAAACCAAGTACAAAGATTCTGTACCATTTCTGAAGACAGTGCACTAAATCTCTGTGTGTCAGAGCTCTGTCTGACATACACATTTGGAGGATTTAGTAGAGGTCACCTCAGATAGTAAAACACAATGATGTTTCTTAAGCATTTTCCAGTTTCCTTAGAATTAATGTTCTGAGCATACTCACAAATTATTTAACCATTTACAAGTAACAAAATTGTTTTTTCCTCATTTTACCTGCTTATAGTTAGACTAGGTAGTAGAATTAACTATATAAATAAAAATCTACACTATTGTGTAAAAATAAATAATTTACTATTTATTGTGTAAAAATAAATAATAAATTTATAAATAAATTAGCATTTTTTATCAATCCTGAAATATACGTAAACAGAAGTGTTAACTTACCTTTAAATTCTTGACTTTATTCAGTTATTGGGTGGGGGTATGGTAAGGGGGAATCAGGAGTAAATTGGAGAGTATTAATTGATGTACTTATAAAAGATAATAAAAGAAGTTTGATATTTCAGTACAGAAGTCCAAGGAGAAATAGCTTTATAAAAAGGTTTAAA
The DNA here is from genome assembly GCF_000690775.1 of Eurypyga helias. Classification (NCBI taxonomy): domain Eukaryota; kingdom Metazoa; phylum Chordata; class Aves; order Eurypygiformes; family Eurypygidae; genus Eurypyga; species Eurypyga helias. The sequence continues at coordinate 8,052 of NW_010247063.1, read as the reverse complement.
TTTTTTTAAAGCCTAAAAATGGGGCTCTTCAGAGAAGATGGAAGGCAAAAATATAGTATTTTAAAAGACAATATAGTCTCATGTAACGATAAAATTTTCAGAGGAGAAATGCCATTGCTCATTAGAAGAAATAATAAAAACCAGGAATGCACCCTAGTTCAAGGAGAAGATTATTTTTTAGTATGTTATCTTGGTAGGATTCTTATTTCTCAGAAAATATATTGACAAGCAGAGTCTGTAATTGATTGCATGTCCCAGAAAACATTTCCTGACAGAAAATCTTAAGAATTTATTGATGTTAAGAATGTCATTTTTGATCAGAAAGGACAGTTGTTATGTAAGGGAGTCTATCAGATTAAAGAAACAGCTGTGGTAGTTACCAGATTATTGAGGAAGCTGTGGTTTGAAAAGCATGATTTTCTTTAGCTGCACCTAAGCCAAGGATGAACTAAGATAGTGGCAGAAATACAGAAAACAACCAGATACAAAGAAAAAAGTTAACCTCTCCTTCTATGAGCAAACTTCCAAAAGATAAGAAGGAAAATTACTTTCTCCTTCATTTTCTGTATGGCAGGACACAAAAATATGTAATTCTTGTTATATAAAATATATAAATTATATGTATATGAAATCATAGTAACTATAATGAAATAGGCATCTTATGTATAATCTAAATATCTACAAACTTACTCTGAATACAGTTTTTAATGGGGGATCCTCAAAATTCTGAGATTTATTTGATACAGGAACATAACTCTTACTTTATCATTTGAAGCTTACTCCTCGGAACTGCAATTTAGGCATAGAAATGATGCATGACATTTCAAAAATATGCCGGCTCATGACTTTTGAATAATACATCCTTCCTAAGGCATGTCTTAGTCTCTCTAAAATGTTAAGAGGCTGGCAGTAGTTAGCAGACAGTGGCAAACAATGACATTACATTACTCAGATATTCAACAGAAAAAGCATCTACAGCTTCCATTTGACAGCACTCATCCCCTGTGTGCTAACAGAGGTAAGAACTGGCCAATAATAGCAGGAGATTATAATTTGAAATAGCTTAAGCAACTCCTATCTTTGTCCCTTCTACAGACAGTCTTTCAAAATACACATAACTGTGCTGCCTAGATGGCCTTTCAGATCACAATTTCCAAAAGAAACACCACCTGTGAGTTTTTCCCTACAGCTGGCCTTCTCTGACCCTCAGTGCTAATCTTGTATGGATCCTTTGGGTTATTTTTTTCCTGTAGGTACAGTTGCATACAACTTCCTTTTCTCATTTCCTTGTGTATAGAAGAGTTCTTTTTAATCAAAACAAACCCTTCTGCAGCACCTGTTCTTAACTGTGCTTCCTAGTGTTCTTGCTGTTTGAATGACAGCAAAGGTGTAAGGGATATGTTTCATGTCCAGAGAGACACAAGCACAGTCAAAGAGAAAAAAATGAAAATTATATGCCCTGCTCTCTGTAAGTAGTAAATCGCAGGGCCTTCCTTGCATATTGACACTCTAATTTACATAACAAAACATTACAGGCTGCAACAGGAATAATCAAAAATATTCTGTAAAAAACAACTTTTCTGCTAGAAAATTTTTGTATTATTTCTAAAGCTGTACCTTCATCAAATACAAAAGACATAGTTAGGTTGGAGTCCATGGACTTCCAACAAACGTATTTTTGAGAAGTCATATCAATAAAAAACTCCAGTTCTTAGTATTCGTATATTTAGTTCATTTGGCACCACTACATGGATGCAAGGATTATGCCTTACCTTTTGATTGTCTTTATGATGATTTTCCACAGGAAGATATGACAGTGTTCTCTATGACTGACATAAAAATAGTACTCTAAGAAAAAAATCCTAAAGACAATACAGAATCTGATCCCCAGTGAAAAAAATCTCATGAGAGTATACTGATGAATAATTCGGACATAATTTGCTTGAGATCAGCCATAAATAATTTGGATGCATATATATGAAGTATATATGTATACTTCACCACAACACTGCAATAAACTCTTGGCTTAGGTGAAGAGACACATTAACATCAGTAATACTACATATTTAACAGAAAACAGGTATTTTTTTCCTTGAGCACACTCATTGACTTACATATTACGATACCACTATAGATGTATGTAATTTTTTTCCTAGTGCCCAGAAGGCATCCTTTGATTGTTGAGTTTTGGATTGTTTGGTTGTTTTTTTCTAAACCTGAAGGAAGTAGCAATCAAAGGTATTAACTGAGCATTTAGGCACAATATCTGAAGGCTATATTATTAATTAAAAAAAAAAAAAGGCAATTTTAATTTTCTTTCCTTGGAATGATGAGATATAATAGTGTCCTTGCTTTATATGCTATGTTTTTAACTGCTAAATACCAGAAGAGATTTTTTTTTCTTTCTGGCAAAACAATCTATTCGATTTCTGTAAAAATTTGCAGAGTGAGTATAATACTTCAGACTGCATGATTCCTCCATTCTTCTTTCAAGCAAGGAAGTTAAAAGAACAGACAAACAAAAGAAGTTCATTAGAAGTAAGATACATTGCTATGCCTAATGGTGAAGAGCAATGTAATTTCTGCATGAAGAAATAGCTAATAGCTAAGAAAAGCATAACAAGAAAACCAATGGTGACAAAACTTCTAAAGGCATAAAGATGTGATTAGATTAATTATCCAAAAGACAGAGTGTAAGACCAAGCATATACAAACACACAGCAATCTCCTTTGTCTCAGGAGTAAGTTAATAATTTCACGGAAAAAATCTTTAACAAAATATCTGATCTTTCCAAGATTTGGCCCAATGAAAAACACAAAACCTGGATTGTTTATTTTTTTTTTTTTTTTCCCCTCTTCTGGAAACCTGGGCTACAGGAGATAAGTTAATAACACGTTTTTTTTTTTTCCAAAAGTTTGGTGCTGAGTTTCAGGAAAGGATATGATAGTCTCATTCCAAGCTATTTTGAACACCCTTCACACAACCTTTTAAATAGCAGCCACACAAAATCCTGTTTCTCCATAGTTGGTGTTTGGTTTTGGTTTTGGTTTTTCATTTTCATTGAAACTACTTAATACAGGTCAAGAAAAACACTAAGAAAACATGAATTATATGGAATTCCATGTCACTACAAGAATGTTTGAGGGGAACTTTTTACAAGGGCTTGCAGCGACACGATAAGGCATAATGGATTTAAATTGAAAGCAGGGAGATTTAGACTGGATATCAGGAAAAAGTTCTTAACAGTGGAGATAGTGAGGCACTGGAACAGGTGCTCAGAGAAGCTGTGGATGCCCCATCCCTGGAAGTGTTCAAGGCCAGGCTGGACGAGGCTTTGAGCAACCTGGTCTAGTGGAAGGTGTCCCTGCCCATGGCAGGGGGGTTGGAATTGGATGGTCTTTAAGGTCCCTTCCAACCCAAACCATTCTGTGATTTTATTTTTCAGATGAGCAATTGTTTTGTTTCTTACCTTTCAAAATAATAGCCATTCAATAACTTCATTTCTGTTCCTGAGGAAATGCACACTAAGAAAATTAAGTGCTAAAGTTTGCACTGTTTTGTATTAGATTCAAAAGTATAAATCCTCCTTAAGCAACCTACCCATTTTGTAGGAATTTCTTTTAATAACTAACGTGAACAAGAAAATGCCAGAAAAACAGTCTGTTTAGGACAGTTACACTAGTATATTAAGTGCATTACAGAGAAGAAACAATCTGACATTGCAGCCCATTTGCCATTTAGTATCATAAAAGAGAATAAGGCGAAGATGTTCACATGTATTGTTTAACAGCATAAGGGGACTCCAGCATCAGAGACAGGTATATTAGAGGAAGCTGGAAAAATTAAGGGTCTCAGAAAGTGGCTGCAGTATACATATGAAGTGGGTATAGGAGAAGGTATTATGCAGAAAGACCTATTTGATCAGTGAATGATTTTCCAGCTACTAATGCAAAATCCCACTGCCTAAAGATGTGTCCCAGATACTAGAAAATATTTCGGAAGAACAGCCTTAATTTTATGGCCATGATTTTAATTCAGTAATTTTCAACAAAAGATAATGTTTTTTTCCAAGAAAGCCAAGAAAAGTATCTTAATTTGCCTGTACAGCTACAGGTTTAAGTTTGTTTGCTTTTCAAACCAAACTAATTTTCTTGAAAAATGTTTGAAGAAACTAAAACCATATGAAATATGCTGGTTTTACTTGTTAATTCACCTTGGGAAACAAAAATCTTTAAAAGGCTTAACAGTTCTATGAAGTTTTAAACATGGACACACACTCTGTTTATCTTCTTAAGAACCACCAGCCAATTGAACACTCAGGACTGACTGATTACTCCAGTTTGCTGGCATTATATTTTACTTCATTTGAAAGAAAATCTTACTCTGCAGTATTCTTGTCATTAAGACCAAAGATTCACTGACAAACTCTTGAAAAAAGAGACATCTATTATACGGACTGAATTTATTTCTTTCACTTCTATTCTACAAAGGAGGGAGTTTGAAAGTTTCCAGTTCTCAACTTCAGTAACCTACCAAGATATTTGCTTGGTACGTCTACATTAAATCCTTCTGGTTTGTTAGGAAACACAATACAGTTTTAAAAGCCCAAAATAAATGGCAAGAGTTCTCTCTTAACTGAAACAGTAACAATTCATTTGAATGAAAGTCATTAAAATATACAAGACCTAATTCTTCATGTGTCTCACCTAAAATTAAAGGTTCCTCCTTGGCAGAGGCTAGAAATAAAATGGCACAATATAACATGAATATTCATGACATACCAGTGTTACTTTGCCAGATCACAGAAAAATTATAAATGGATATTTGCAAGACACTGTTGGCAGTGGAACAAAGAACTTATATATATCCTTTAGCTTACAGTACCTGTGAGCACTTTCAAAACACTCTGATACGGGTATTTGTAATACACTCCAGGTTAACAAAACAGATAACTCAGAGACTTGGTCTGGCTATCAAAACAATACATTCAACAATGACACTAATGCAAAACTGTGTTTGCCATATCAAGTATAATTTCTCCCAGATAACGGCCTAAGAAAATACCTTCAAGATGTAATAGTTTGTCATGTATGGAAATATGATAGATGGCACTATTAAAAATACATGGAGTGGATCCTTTATTCCATTTCCTCTGGAAACACACTTTAATTCCGCAATTCCATTTTTTTAATAACTCAGGAAACAAATTCCTTACCACATTTTTGTTGACCTTGTGCCTGAAGCACACAGTGTAGACAACACATGGCCTTTTTTTTATTCCTGCAGCATGGGCACAAGTAACATGGAAGGAGACTGAGCAGTGTCCATATGAACATTGAATGCAGGCACCAGAGACTTTCTTAATTTTCTGTCTGCAGAATGTACATTTCTGTAGAAGCAAAATAATCAGAATATTTACCACACTGGCCCAACCCCACTGACCTCCGCAAGTATCTCAAGGACTGAAAAGTTATTTGTGCTTCACTGATTACATTTCATACCTGGCAATATGGATGACAAAAGAACTAGTATCTATGAATTACAAGGTAGCATAGTAATATAATAATAGATAGCATTTTTGTCTTTTTTACATTAATTCGAAGACAATCTATTGTGGTGGTATATTAAGAAAACTGATACATAGAGAGTTATTTGAAAGTTTAATTTCAAATTCCATAAACTCCTTTTAAAATTATCCTGCTCCTCCTAAAACAGGTGAATCGAACAACATACACATAATTTTACAAAAAGTAACAGAAAGACTCAAAAATAAAGAGAACAGACCCACAGAAATATAGGGCTTGGCAGGACTTCAACATATTTAACCGAGGCCCCTGATTTGAGGCTGGTCTGAATATATACTTTGATAGTCTTTTGGAGATGGCTAATCTAACATGTTCATAAAATGGTTTCTACAATGTTCTCAGATGACCTGAGTGGATAAACCTCCTCACACTTAGCCACGTTTTCTTTACCTCAAGCCTTTGCATAATTCCACACCTGACTGCTGTTCTTAAGCCACTCTTCATTTTTTCTAGTCTCATTTTCATTGATAGTACATTTACTATAATAGTGACTGAGAAGTCTCTATTTCCCTACTTCATATATTAAAAAATCATGTCAACAGCCTATCTCAAGACATACCACTTTTTTTCCTTTTGCCAAAACGGAGACCACATCAAAATATTGTCAGTATTTTGCAAGGGACAGAAGTAAGTGGCCCATATGAAACAAATGAAGGGACATGAGCTAGGTTAACTTAGTCCAGGAAATAAGCTTCACCATACTAAAAAGATAAAGTACAAGACGACAAGTATTTTGCCACCAAAAGGCATTAACGAACATGCTCAATAAAATAATTACTTTAGTAACTTCTATCAACAACTGTGTTATATCACATACGGGAACTATCCTCTGATAACTCTCATCATGGCTAACAAAACTGTAAATGTTTTTGATGATCCTAAATAATACCTCATCTGTTCTAAAATACAGACATTTTATTTAATGACACAGAACAGTGAATTTAATAACTTGAAAACATACTGACAGAATAGTGATTACTTCCATTTGTTCTAAATTTGCTAGTCGCTAATTTTCTTAAAAACCACCTTATATGCCTATGCTGGGACCAGAAGTAATAATTCTGGTTAATTTTTACTGTACGGTTAATAAGTCAGACTGTTTCAAATCAACTCACATCAAATTCTTCTTCCTGTGTTACCAGAGACTTTTTTTCCTATTGCTTACTGATTTCCATGTTATGAAGAAAATCTGCAGAAATTTTATTGCATAATTCAGCACTTACATATTTTCAATGGCTTCTGGCACTCACTTTGTGACTGAAATAATGCTTTTCACAAGTGCTAGCCTTGTCAAGCTCATCAGTCATGCAGGGTTCTAGTTCATGCATCATTTTGAATATCAAAACCTCTTCAAGTTCTGCCTTCATATGAACCCTCTGAAAACCAGAAGCCTGCATGGCTTTGCACAAGCAGAAGCAATAGCAGCATCCAGCTTCTGAAACTTAGTTAAAAATTGTATCTGTCATTCACTAAAAGTACCAGAAGTCAGCTCAGGCTGCTGTAGAACCATGAAGTCTGAATGACTAGTAACAGGTAAAGACAATTTTGCCATCAAAAGAAATGTTCCAGAGACTCCACTGAAATGCTGATGTCTCCTTGTGCATTTATACCTACTTGCATGAAGCCCTTTTCAGATAAGGAACTGTTTCTTGAGGGAGCTTAAGGATTTTTTCACATATACATGTTCAGAACCCAGTAAAATCAGAATTCCAGAAAGAAAATTCAATTGAAACCTATTGCGTGTAATGTCTAAACACTGTGTTGATGCAAATACACAGTTCCTTTTGAATACTTTTCCACATACATATATATACAAATTCACTGGTCAGCTGAACAGACTGAAGTATGAAACACATGAGTATGAAAAAAAGAAAACCAAACCCAAAACAAACAGCTCTGTGTTCTACTTAAAACACTCCTAAAAATGCAGTTCGAGCAAAGTGTGGAGAATGGGGAAAAAGGGTAAAATAGCAGTCAATTAAGAAGTATGTTACAGCAGAAAATGCTGATCCCCTTAATTTATTGGCTGCAATTGCACAAGGCAGCAAGTAAGCAAACATTGCACTGTGGCTGTTTGTCTCTTCAGTGTCTTACTAAGGTATCATGAAAACTTTGGAGATGCAGAAATCTAAAACATTACATTACATAAGTAATGCTTCAGAAAAAGATGTACTTACAACTATATACGTATGTACAATGGTTCTATTTTAATATTTTGAGGCTTATCACCTATCAGAAGTGGAAAAGCTGAGGAAAATAAAAGCAATACAACAACAGTGAGAGATGCTGAAAGGGAAGCTGGAAGTGCAGTCAGGAAAACTGAAAATGGAACACATTAAATGAGTTGGCTAAATCCACAGAAATTAGAGCAAAATTTCACCCCTCCCTGTAAAAGCAATTGACTTCTCTGTTCTCTTCCAGCATAGTCTAACTTCATAAGAATGTGTGCTGGTTTTAGTTGGGATA
>NW_010247062.1:0-52312 GCF_000690775.1 Eurypyga helias | reverse complement strand
TATAACCTTATTAAATAGTTAAATATTAAATTATGCTTTTCACTTTAGGAAGAACTGCCAAGTCCCTAATCCAAGATTATCCGTATGTGAAGAAGTATAGTAGCTTATAGCATTTTATATACATTAAGCTATTTACTGCCCTCCTTACAGGCAGCTGAAAGGACTCCGTGGTAAAGATGTGCTGTAATGCTTCTTGTGGGTTTTATGACTGCCTTAAGGAGAAAGAGTTGACATGCAAACTAAAACCAGCCTCCTTCTCAAAGACAACTGCTCTGAATGGCTTCTTCTGAACATGAGTAGGCACTAAAGAAACAGAAAGAGTAATCTGTGTTGCAGACTCCTGACTCAGACAGCCCTGGAGAGTTAAGTAAATGTTCACTCATTTATGTAATTTAAAGAAAAATTATCTGGGATTCTACAGAGAAAAGCTCACCACCTCCCCCGCTCCATCTCTCCATTCACATCTACGGAGGCACCAGTGAGTCACACAGCAATTCCCTACATCATGTGGAACGCCTCACAAAACTCTTTAACCCAGTTTTGGGTAAAATGTTTTTCTTCTTGCTGTCTGGAGAGGGGTTAACTTGTTTCAGTCTATTTGCATGTATACAAGGCCTCTTCTGTGCTGTCATCTCTGCAAAAGCTTCTGCCCAGTGACGGTTTCTGGGGAAGTGTTGTAGTGTGACTGTATGTGCGCTCACAGACGGATAACAGAAAGTGTCACCAAGTGGTATTTACTAAGATAAATCTTTCTCTGTGGGCTTCAAGGAAACTTATTGTGTGTACGTGAAAGTTGTCTATGTCCTCAGAGCTGATGGCTGGTCTTAGAGAGCAGCAACATGATGGATGGATGTGAGCATGACCACCCCTCTTCTTAGTATTAATGAGCTGCCTTCGAAGTTATGCAGCGATGAGTGACTCACTCAGCACTTAGATGTCACAGGTGGGATGTGTCAGATTAAAAGCTGAGCTTTTAGGGCAGGAGTCCTCAAGTAAATGCCTAAAGCAAGTGACAGCAGTTGGTGTCACTTCTTTCCTTTGACTAGAAAGAGAAGCTAATTTGTAAACCTCTGAAATAAGTAAGATGTATCCTGATGGATTGCAGTAAGGAGATGTTTATTTTTGGTAGTTCCTTTCATATCTTTTTTATCATCTCACGCTTGTCTTTACACTTGCAGGTGACCTGAGTGTGATGCTTAGCAGTCTCTGGATACCTCCAAGTACCAGAGACAGAGTATCTTCACCAGCCCTGCCCTCTACTAGAGGTAATTAGCCTAGGTGGTTCAAAACCACAAGCTACAAACATAGCCTCTAGGTCAGCAAATTCAGTGTCTATTTCAGAATCTCTCAGGCAACTAAGAAATTTGTAAATGTGTTTCTGAAGCCATTTTAAATCCTTCTAGTTAATGCCAGAGTCATATATTAAATTTTAATATCGTGATCTGAAAAGGACAGGAAGAAGAAGTAGATGCTTTTAGTAAAACACTAAACAACAAACCAATTTTTATTAATGTTTTGTGTGTGGAAAATTATGATAGTGTTGAAATGCTCTTCTGCCTTTGAGGATAATAAAAAGCACTACAATAATTGCAGAGTACTTGAGGTATTCTCTCTCTGCTCTGTGATTTTTCATTTCACAGACACTTACGAATTACCACAGTTATTTCACAGCTTCAGTACCTGTTCTCAAAAACATTATGGAAGGAATATAATTTCTAATCCCTCTGGTATCATGGTGGGTGCACACGTAGAAGAAAAGGGGTTCTAGGTATTCCTTAATACAGTGGTATATGGTTAACTTGAAGCACAAAAGAACTTGAGAAATTACTGGTATACGATAGTGCAGCATGCCAGTAGATGTGGTCTTTCTCATCACAAGTGGGCAATCATCAGACTCTTGCTCAGAAATAGTACATTTTATTGTAGTAAATAGAAATACATAGAAGTATTTATTTTATGTATTTCTTCTTAAGTTTACCCAGACAACTAGGCCATTACAGCAGTCTTTTGCTTAAATTCTCATTTGGAATAAAAGGGCAGGACCTACCATAGTCCACTTTTCCTGGGTTTCACCCTCAGCAGTGTGCCTGGCCCTCATTTCTAGATTGTTATACTGTGTAATCAAATGTGTTCTATGAGATAATTCTTTATGCAAAGGGAGTGTATAAATCTCACAGCATAGCGCCACCACAAGGAGAAACTAGATTTGTCCCATGACATCTCAAGCAGAACACCAGCACTCCTGCACTAAGAGCAGGAGGGAGTTCATAGCAGGGTAAGACACAAAAAAAGGAAGAGTATTGCTAGGATTAAATTTCTGCCCAGGATTCACTTCACCAAATTGAACATATTGTAGCAAAATAGAAAGAAAGACTCATTCATGTATTTGAAGTTGGGTTTGTTCTGGGTTTTTTTTTTTTTAATCTGTGGCCAGGGATTCAATGTTCAAGTACCTTTCCACCATTCTACATGAGGGTTTTCAGTAGCTCTGAAACTAGAGACTGTCTGAGGTGAGGCAGAGGAAAGAGGTCTGTTCAGCAGTGCTGGCTAAATGAAGACCTAGCGCACACAATGGAGCTTGTTTGTGGAGCTGCTCTCTTATTACCTTGTGTTGTGGTTTAACTCCGGCTAGCAAAATACCAGGAAGCCACTCTCAGAAATCCCCCCTCCCCTCCTCAAGTGGAGGGGAAGAATTGAAGGAAAAAGAAATAAGGAAGCTCGTAAAATTGAGATAAGAACAATTTACTAATTGAACCTAAATGAATAAATACACACATTACTAATTACAAATAATTAAAATAATAGAAAATAAAACGTATGATAAAATTATGATACAGCTGCTCACCACCCACAAACCAGTGCACAATCGGGTGCTGAGTAGTGAAAGTCAGATCCAAAGAGCCCGGGAGCTGCAGCTCGAAGGCCGCAGCCTGAGCACTGTTGCAGCCGATTCCAAATGAACCCTGTCAGCGATAGCAGGACCGGGAAAACTAAACAAACCCACCAACTCCCTCACAAACCGGCCAGCACAGGAGTCAGCAAAGCAGCTCACGCAGGAGTCAGGGAGAGTGTCAGCAAGTGTACGGGAGCGAACGAGAGAGAGTAAAGGAGAGAGTAATGGCTCCTGGACCCCCTCCTCACCTCTGCCCCCAGCATGACGTACTATGGAATGAAATACTCCCTTGGTCAGTTTGGGTCAGGTGCCTGAACTGTCTGTCGTCTGCGCTGCCTGTAGCGAGACCGCGAGAGCTGGGGACGCAGCTGCAGGATCAGAAGCTGAGAAAGACCTTGAAACTGGTGCAGGCATTCCCCAGTGCCAGCTGAGACCTTATCGGTGCTGCTCTCTGCATCCAGGAACAGCTTCCTAGCAGCCACGGTAAAGAGAGTTAACTCCTTCCTGGCTGAACCCAGCACACCTTGGATAAACAAAACACATTCTGGCGGCTCAGTGGCCTCCCTAATGCTTGGAAGCTGGTTTCTCAAATACATATTCATAACCAACACCATGGCATATAAAGTTTTAATTTCAAAATGCTTAAATGGCTTTTCTTTCTTCCGGTGGACCAGATTTACATACTTCTTTCCTTTGCCTTCACTGCATTTTTCCTCTTATCAGTAATGGAACAGATTTTTAGTTAAATATTTTTAACAAGTCTTTTCTTCTGTTAAATTGACCCCTCCATAGAAACAGGGAAACTGAATTTCAGCAATATGCAGATGTGCTAAATGAGCCTAGTTGTATAGAGCCAAAATAAGTATTTTTCACCTTGCATTGTTTTGAAACAGGTTTTACTTAAAAGTCATCAGGACGGAGATTTCTAAATCATTAAAAGAATGAGAAGTTAAAAAATTACAAAACCTAAGAGAAAAGCAAGAAATACCTAAAGCAAAAAGTAAAATTGATGGAGCAATTAAAGCTTTCCACCTATGCCACATTATAGACCAAGATGAGAGAATACGATCTTGTTTGTAATATGGAAAAATGGGCACCCTGGAGCAAAGACAATGGATTTTAGTCAGTTAATTGGCGCAAATATTCCCACATAGCATTTTTTTGTTTTCTGAGCTTTCTTTATGAAAAGGTTCTGGAGCTAAAAATCTTCATATGGCGTATCAAATTCAACTATAGTAGGTATTGTCTGAGAATGGACCACTTGAGAAACATTTACCCCACATCTGAATGAAGCTTGGGAGAACTTTTGTTCATTAAAGTCTCAATTAATTTAGTAAAATATGACTTTTGCTTCAAAAGCACAACTACTTGTACTGAAATGAACAAGTTGGCAATTAAGTCCTTAGACCATTGTCAATACAACAGTAGATTATGTTTTAGTTTCCTAACAAAGGGATATTTTAAATAAACATGGGAAAAAGTCACACTCGGTTACTCTGAGAAGAACATAATTCTGGAGAAAATTAGTTAATAAGTAATTACCAAAGTTAATTTTCTTTCCCAAACATGAACTCCACATATATTTCTATTTTCAAAAACACAGCTGATTTTTACCAAAGCCTGAAAACTTTGAAAGCAAGTGTCTGTCTTTTTAGGGTGCAACTTCCTTTCATATTCAACGTCTAGTGATTTCCTACTGTAAAAGACTGGACCATGCTGATTCCCATAAACACTTTGCTAGAACTGGACGTATAGCAAATGTGATGTTCATATTAAAACAAAAACCATGGAAAGGGGAGAGAGGAGGGGGAAGTCAAATCCTTTCTGCTCCTCCTCCACACCAACATCACTTTCTGAGCTTCTCAAAGAAAGGACAACACAAAAAAAAGTGTCATCAGGGAATCTACCATGAACAGCTGGCAAACTAAACAGCAACTATCATATGAATTATAGACTCCGGCTAAATCTCTACAACCAACCATTAGCACCCAAACAATCAATTGAATAACAGAGAGGGGAAAAATGAAAGCCCAGTCTCCTCTTCTAGTTGCTTATGCTATCAATGTGCATATGGGAACCACTTTTTTAGTAGTCATCTAAAGGAAAACACCAAATTGTGAGTGCTAAGGTAGACTCCTTACCATATTTAGAGTATTTAAATTACAGAAGAAAAGACATCTGGGTTGTCACTAGCTGATATTTCGTTCACAGAAAGCTGAATACAAGAACATCAGCTGCCTAGAAACTGGCATCAGTCAGTTAACCTTGCAAACGTGCAAGGACATGCAAATGACAGATAAGGCAAAGAGGGAAGAATTATGGTGTGAACTGGCCCCACTTCATGGCACTGACATTGCACATTTTAGAAGCAGCAGCCTGCTGCAGCAGCCAAACAGATCCATTTTTCTCCATTTGGAGAAAGTCATCCCAAAATGACCACACTCCCGTGGGAAAAAAGTGATGTGCCAGAACAGAGAGAAATAAGGGGCAACAAGTTTGACATTTCTACCTGGATGTGACCTCAGGCAGACAAGAAGAAAGTGAATTGGAGGGGGACATCCTGGGCCACATCAACTGCAGATCCCAGGTGGAGGTACTTCACAGTAATGGTTGTTGATGTCCTGGAGAGGTTGGCAGCTTCAGGCCCATTGCACAGTGTCACCTACTGCTTCTTTCATTTTTCTTCACAATATCTGGTCGTACCAGATCTAGTCAACATTACCTCTACAGTTACATAGGCATGGCTGGGAAAAAGGACATGTGCTTAACAGGAGAGAACAATTTTTGTGCTGAGTTCAACTCACAATCCAAACCCATGAAACAAACTCCTTGCTTTGGAATAATTTCTGTGCAACATTTGGATCACTTCAAGACCATGTGAACATTAATCAATCACTTAAATGGTAGCCCAGCTTCCAAAATTAACTAATGATTTTTCAAACATTATAATATTCCTAACCTTTTTATCAACAATGGCCAACAGTAATTGTTTAAAAAAATAGATTCAGTGGTTTGGGGAAAGTAAAATTGAAATGCCTCTTGATACTAAATAATGCAACTTGACATGTTATGAGAAATTCAGTGCTAGAGAGAAGTCTAATGTAAAGAGGGGGAAAGTTTTTCCTCTTTCCTTCACCTCAACTAGACTGGATTGCCAGTCATGCTCTAGTTTTGTGCCCCTGATGGTCTAAGCAAGGCAGGTGAATGAAAGAGTGAAGTATCTGCAGCAGATAAAAGTTGGCTTATAGGATGGTTTCAGGCCTATGGGACTTATTTGTCTGTGACCCAGCATATCTCTTCTACGAGAAGGAACAGTGTAGCAATTAAAATAGTACTGGCTTATTTTTGCATCCAGGAAAAAACATCTGATTAAGATAAACAAGTAAGAAACAAAGTTACTGCTTACCTCCAAAGCTATTAAAAATGTCTGAAAATAAACATCTACAGGCAATATTCCTTTAAGCTATTTTTAGATGCCTTATACTATACCATTTAATCTGAAATGTATTATATTGCAGCCAAGAATACAAAAGGGTTAATACCATTAGCTTCTCTTGAGTTTTCTGATGTCCTGTCTGTATTTCTGAGTAAGGGTAGGACATGGTAGGAACACCCCACATAATGTTTAGTATGTTGTAGAAATAGCATGGGTAATCCCCAAATAAAAGTTACTTTGAATTATGCTTTGCTTTCCCCCATAATACCAAGGCTGAACACATGGCAGCATAGACAGATACAGATACTCAAACACAAGTCATTCTTTTTCTATGTTAAAATGGAAAGTCTTTCTGCTAAGGATGATGGAGGCTTTTGACCATGGATCATACATGCTTTTATCTTCTACGACCAAATAAAATTATGCCCTATGTTCTCAGATACAGTACTTGGCCTTCCAGACCTAGAATTTATATGAGGTTTCCTTAGAAATAGGCAATGCTTCTTCTGTTATATAATTTGCTTCAAGAGGAAAACAAAACTGGTTGGAGCAAGTCCAGAGGAGGCCATGAAGATGCTCAGAGGGCTGGAGCACCTCTGCTATGGGGACAGGCTGAGAGAGTTGGGCTTGTTCAGCCTGGAGAAGAGAAGGCTCCACGGAGACCTTATTGCAGCCTTCCAGTACCTGAAGGGGCCTACAAGGAAGCTGGGGGGGGACTTTTTACAAGAGCCTGCAATAACAGAACAAGGGTTAATGTGTTTAAAATGAAAGCGGGGAGATTTAGATTTGATATCAGGAAAAAATTCATCACAGAGAGGTTGCTGAAGCACTGGGAGAGGTTGCCCAGAGAATCTGGATGAGGCTTTGAGCAACCTCGTCTAGAGGAGGGTGTCCCTGCCCATGGCAGGGGGGTTGGAACTAGATGATCTTTCTGTGAACCATTCTATGATTCTATGAAAAAAGCTCAATGCATTGGCTTTGCATATTTTAATCATATGACACAGGTACAGGACAGTTAAGTGAGAGCTCAAGAGCCTTCTGTGCTACAGAACAGCAGGAAGGAACTTACCCACACTCAGACCATTTTGCACTATGGTAGTTGTTTTCCTTGGGTCAGGTAGTCAAGCAATAACTAGGTAAGGCTAAGCATGCGAGCCGATTTCTGCCGTCTTACCTCAGGAGGCATTCAGATGAACTCACACAGTGGTACAAAAAGAACTGGGCCATAATTAGGAATCCTTGCTGAAGGGATCCCAAAGTTGTTTGAAATACTGAGCAACAAATAAGCTTCCCTGTGCTTATTCATGCCCCTGACTGCAATGGTGGATGTACCTGGTACTGCCATCACAGCCATGACCATAGATAACTAACACTGCTGCTGATCTCCCATGACCCCCAGTAACACAGGGCTCTGCACTGGAAATAAGTGTTTAATCAGGCAGAAATAAACTGCATGTTGTCAGGGCTAGGACCATTGCTATATCAAATCAACTTATTTTAAGTGTTGATTCTAATGTAGACATGCCTTTGTTCTTCCACCATGCTCTGCAAACTGAGATCAGAAAACATGCAGTCAGGAGGAATAAACCTCCAGCAGTGCTTCTGACCACACATGATCCCAAACTGACCATTTGACCAGCACAGACAGATGGAAAATTTACCCAAAAGAGCCAGACGACAGTTGATGCTCTGAGCAAGACTCAGATATTTTATATTTCCACATAGCCTCTGACACCAGCTGCAGACATTCAGAACAAGCTCCTCTTCACAGGGAACAAAATGACAAAGACAAAAATGTCATGTAGGGAGGTGCCCACATCCTCTGCCACTGTTCAAGAACAGCATTTCCTTGCGATAGGTTATACAAACATATAGGAAAAGAATAAATCTTTTTCCTGAAAAGTTTATGACCTAAAAAGCTAAGACAAAGACAGGGAGAATAAAAGGATGGAGAGAGAGGTGAAGTGCTTTAGACAAGGAAGCAGTAACAGTGTTGTTCCAAACATATTTTAAGCTTGTTGATTTTGGTTTAGACCTGAGGAAATACTTGTATGCCCATAGCTTACCCTTTCCTGGTCTAATAAAATCTATTTGTAGACTTTTCCATATAAACTTTGCCTTAACCAAATAGCTAAAACAATCCAGTAAGGTCAGGCAGCGATAAAAAACTTTTTTGGCTTACAATCTAACACCACTTCTATAGATTCCCTTATTTAATCAATTGTCTTTTATGATCCTGGACAGATACTGTCGGGGGATGAATTTATACTGGGACTTGGACTTTTTTTTTCAAACAAAACGAACTGTTTAAGGGACTCTGGGTGTAGGGGCATGATTGTTTACAAGTGTTAGTATCTGAACTGCAGTGAAATATATGCCTAAAACGACCCAAAACAGAAGGAGCCAACCGTGGACACAAGAGAAAGAAGATCCAAGCTCTAATGTGAGAAACAAATATGTTACCACGACACACTCAAAGCAGCCAGTGATTACATCTGTTTTCAGCCCAGGCTTTCTCTCCCTGCTGTATTGCACAGCGGTCCCACGGCTACTGTGGTGACAGAGATTGTGTAGGCATACTTGAAAATAGGCATTCTGGGCACTCACTGGCATTGTAACCACAGCAGTACAGAGCTCAGCGTGAGCTAATCTCTTTAGCATTTACCTGGCTTCTCAGTCGAGTTTTACAGCACACTGCACTCCTTGATCTAGCAGCACAGAGCAGGGAGACTAGTTTAAAGCTGGCTTAGCTATATGCCCTCGTACTGCTGTCATTGCTCCAGAGAGGTAACTTGAGACAAGCTTGACTGCAGAAGGTGTTCAGCAAGGTACTGTGAAAATCAAAGACATTACAGGAGCTCCAAATCAGCTCTCAAAAACCTGGACTGTTGTGAAAAAAAACAAGTGAAGACCCCAGTAAGAAAAAGTATACAGGGAAATTGCTAGTGGGATTTTGTGGAATTTGTTTAAAGGACAACAGTACCAAAGCCTAAAATTGTCGTGCGTGGCAACGGTAAACTAAGAGCAACAGAACAGCTGAACCATCCAGACAGAAAGTAGGACATACTACAGTAAATGCAAGGATTAAACCAATGAATCAATAACTTTGTGGGTTACTTCGCACAGCCGAAAGAAAAATGAGAACAACAGGGAGAAATCACTACATTTACTTTTAAGTAATACTTGGGGATAGAGCTGGTGAGGAGGTTATCCATAATTAGGTCAGGTCTCTAATTAAGAGCCCATGAAGCCTTGCTAGCAGAAATACAAGTTTGATAATCTAACACAGTGAATTTTACAAGGATTGCTGGATAAAAATCAAATTAAGGCAATCAATGCTGAAAAGAGAAATTATTTTTGGGGTAGTTTTTTCATTGTTTTTTAAATGCAGGAGAACCATCACACTTTGGCAGGGGGGCAGAGGGGTGGGGTGTGGATATGCGGGGGGAAGGCTATTAAGTGGTCACGACAAGTATGACTGACTTGGAAGACAACATTGTGTTGATATGCTGTATATTACCTTTTGTTTTATGAGCCAGTTTAAAATCAGCTTTGCACAAAAACACTTTTAGGATCTACACTGAATTAGGATTGATTTGTTTAATGGCCACAGCAGAGCAGGAAAAAAAAAAAAAAAAAAATCAGTCAGATGAACGGAAGACCACACAACTAGAATTACATTTTACAATACCATTTTGTACCTGTAGAGTATTCCAACTTGCAGGCAATGCCAGCATTAGGTTTCAATTGATTTTTTCCATGCTGACATGCCGCTTTAGCTACCAAGGGCACCAGACTGCACTTTACCAGACATATTCCCTCATGTGAGATTTGTAACGCTCCCAATTAAGTGAACCATACTGCATAGAAAACTTCTGAGAAGTCATCACAAATCACCCATATGCCAGAATACTTGAATAGTAAAGATGGTCTTTTCAAGATCATTCACTACGAGACATTAATTTACACCAAATCATAATTCTAGCATCATTAAGGAACAAACATTCAGCAGGGACAAATAACTCACTTCATCTGACAAGCCGCAAAAAAACTACACTATAATTCTGGAATACATTTCCACATTCTCTCCTAAATCCCATTAAGTAGACAGGTTTTACAGGATGACTGGAAGATCAAAATATTCAAGGTCATACAAGGAAATAATTAATTTTTAAAAGAGGGAGGCAGAAGAGAGCTTCTCTCTTAAAAGAAGAGTTAGACAAAAAGGAAGCTAGACAAAGCTGAGTTTACTTTGTTGTGTTACATAGTACCAGTTGCAGTCCTTCAACATCTCCTCCTCTGTTTGGGGATTAAAAGAAGGACAAAATAAGCAAGCACATTTCTTTCAGGCAAGTGATGTTTGTTCAGCATTTTGAAAGACAGCATCAGATAGGATCTGGCTTCTATAGATCCAAAAAATTTCTTGAGAATAAAATATTATCCCTGCAACCTCATGGCAAAAAGAAGAAATCTGGCAAAAGGAAAATGCATCCTTAAAAAAAGCTCTGCCTGGGGAGCTTACTTGAGATAATGGAAGCTTTATCACTGTCTTTAGGGAAACCCGAAGCAAGTCCATCCTGTGTCATGAAAGCAGGGCTCCATACTACTCTGAGAGCACGCTAGAAGACCACAGGAAACACATTTCCTATGACTGAGATGACAAAGAGCATGCTGGAGGGGTTGTAAAGACTACAGTGGAGGAAGGCACAGGAAGGATATGTGATAGAGTAAAAGTGATATATAAGGATGTTCACAATGGAAATTTATGCTAGCTAGCAAAGGTCCCTCTACACCTATGCTACTATGTTCGTCCTAAAACAAAAAAGAAAAAGAGCTAGAGACTACACATTTAAATAAATTTACATAAAGTACTTCATCAAGTTGTCTCAGAAGCAGCTATGCAGTTCTGTTTGTGGTTTTAATCTGATTGTCCAGACAACCCACATACATATAAGTATGCCTTACATAGTTATGATCTTTCAAAAAGGTCCCAGAATTCAGTGTTAAAACACTGCAGAATGACCAGAAGACCTCTGCCAGCAGGCATAAATATAAGAATGAAACCTTGTAGTTATTGAGGCAGTTGTGTAAAACTTTACCTGATACCCAGAGAAGCTCTTAATGAATAATGGCCAGGTGTTTGCATTTTCAGCTCATTAGACGAGCTTTCTCTTTCCACACTGGAGCTTTGCTAATGGTTTCTCAAGCCAGAGTGTTATTCTTGGATATTACATCAACAGTAGCCCTTCTATATATTGCTGTTTCTATAAAATACTTTACATCAAAACAAAGACTGTTCACAGTGACTAGTCCTAATACACCTATGCTATTTTTGATACTCGGTTTGAGATCAGTCAGAGAGTTTCAGAGAAAACCATCTATCCCTTTCTAAAGAATGGGTTTTCTTCAGATCTCTCCAGTTGGGCTTCTAAGCTTTACTACCTGGAGTCACTTAGAAAAAAATTGTCATCGCAAATTTTCAAGAATGGGTACCCACACAAAGGATCTACCCCCATTAGCTGAGCTAGATGAGCAAATCTAGGAACTTTGTTGTTAATTCCTTAGACACAAAGAAAAATCACTTTCCTGCAGGAGCAAACCATCACACCAGCCAACACAGCTTAACAGCGACCAACCACCAGCTGCACCTCTGAGAGAACGGTGAGTGGCCCACACTCCTAGACTACTTTCTTTGCAGAAATGTCTCTTGTTGCAGCTAAAAAAGAGGAAAGGAAAACAAGGACTTGCAGTTGTGGCAACAATTTAATTATTTAACACCTGTTCACTGGAAACTAGACAGTATATGCATTCATTTTGCTGGGGCCAATGTACAGCCATTTGAATGTAAAGATTTTTTACCACCTCTGACATGACTCTGGTATAAACAGGTGACCAAGAACTGAATGGCTCTGCTTTACAATAGCAAACCTTTGAAACATACAGATACCGCACACCTGCATTTCCTTTCATTAAGTGGTATTTCCTTACTGTGAGCATTTGCATTCACAGTGGCATTTATTTATGACAACAAAGGTGTCACAGAAGAGTAAAGATTTTTCTACCTGGACATGCTTAGAGAGATAGTAGCAGAGTTATTTTTACTTAAGAGAAACTCTAAAAATACATTAGGAAAAAAGAAAAAACAATCTAAAACAAAAAGATCATTTTCCAATAACGGAAGGAAATAATTGTTCCCTAACCATGCATGCCTTTCTTATGAAAGAGCAGTGAGATTATTCACTGCTATTTTTTAGGCAACAGTTGTATAAATAGAAATAAATCCCACTGAATTTTTGTGATTTAACCTTAAAAAATAGATTAAACATGAATATAATCTGTAGCATAAGTCATGCAGGAGTAAAACTGGAGTGCAAATACTGAAGGAATTAATAAAGTGTTCTTAGTATTTGATAAGGTGCAGCTGACAGCAGGTTGTACCATCTTAGCAACTTAAAGGGAAGAGGAAGGGTTTTTTCCTTCCACTTAGACTCCTTTAAAGACACTTGCTGAAGAAAGTGGGACTTGTTAACCTTATAACACTGACATTTAAAAAGTAGAGATAATTATAAACAAGGTGAGCAAGACCTACCGAGCAAATGGGTTTAACTAGAATACTTATAAGGTCTTGTCTTTTCTGGTTTGTTTTTTTGGTTTTTGGTTTGTTTTTTTTTTTTGAAGAGCTAAATATTAAATAACTTTAATGAGGCAGTGCAAACAGGAATTATCTCAAAAGACATTCACCCCGAGATAACACTATTCAATTTCTGTTTGGTTCAGAATTTCATTCACAGTAGCAAACACTTATCCTGTTTAATTAAAAGAAACATTCATGTAAGGAACATGAGGTTCTTGAATATGAATTTAAATATAACAGCCTAAGAAAGCAGTTAAGATTAAGAATGGATTGTAATTCTAAATGAAATTATCTTCAATCCCTACATTTTAGAAAATTCAACATCTGTACAGATACAATAAGCCTTGAATGCAAGGTATCAGATCTCAGCTAATGTAATCTGTTCAGATCAATCAATAGGATGTCAGTAACTGTGTGTGCATAAGGAGCCTAAACTTACGCATACTGGAGTTGTTGCCAAAGCCTTCAGCTACATCTGTGGTTATATGACTCCTTCCACCACAAAACAGCAGGCAGTGTTGTTTTGGGCAATGCTAAAAGCAAAATATGGTTCTACTCTGAAACAGCTCAGTAGATTTGCTCTGTCAATATTCAGCCTGATTTTGTCACTTTGATACCCGCTTCTCAGATTTCACTAAAATTAAGGTGTGCAGGTTAAATTTCTTTCTTACTCCCAAGCATATCAAGCTCAAGAAGGTGACTGGGAACAGCCAGATGGAGTTATCAAGACTGAACCGTGTTTGACCAACCTGATCACCTTCTACCAGTCATCTACCAGTTGTGATGACTGGTAGCATGGATGAAGGGAGAGCTGTGGACGTTGTTTATCTTAGCTTTAGCAAGATCTTTGATGTGTTTTCCCACAGCAGTTTTATAGTCAAATTAGGGAAACACAGACTAGAAAAAGAGGCTGTAAATAAGGTTGAAAATGGGCTGGACAGACTAACTCAGAGGTTCACCACCAGGATCAGCAGTACAAAGTCCAACTAGTGGCATCCCTCAGGAACCAGCACTGGAACAAATAATGTTTAACAGAAAGCACTCTCAGCAAGTTTGCAGATGAAATCACACTGGGAAGAACAGTAAAATACACTGGAGGGCAGGGCTGAAATTCAGAAGGACCTCAGTAGGCTGGAGAATCTCACCCAGTTCAACAAAATTACAAGTAAAGCCCTGCACCTGGGATGGGACACACACTGAACGTGCTTACAAGATAGAGAATGACTAGTCAAGGAGTAGTTTTGCTGTTGACAACAACATCCTAGGCTAGTGAAAGTGCGAACAGCAGGTCCAGGAGGGTGCTCCTTCACTTCTGCTTGGCACTTGCGAGACCACATCTGGAGCAGTGAGCAATTTTGAGCTCCACAGTACATGAACGACATTGACATATTGGAGCAAGTCCAGCACAGGACAAACAGGATGGTCCAATGGTTAGAGCACCTGGCATATTGGGACAAGTTGAAAGAGCTGTGTTTGTTAAGCTCAGAGAGAAGATAGGTCAAGGGATACACTGCAGTCTACGGCTATATAATGGCAAGGTGCAGAGAAGACAGATTCCTCATAAAGATCCACAGTGGAAAAATGAGAGGCACTGGGGACAAGTTGGAACACAGAAAATTCTGACTAGACACAAGTAAAATGGGAGGTCAAACACTGGCACAGGTACCCAGAGAGGCTATAGGAAATTCATCCTTGGAGTTACTCAAATCTCAGCTGGGTAACCTTGTCTAGCTGATCCTTTTTTGAGTAAGGACTGGACCAGCTGGCCTCCAGAGGACCTGCCAAATGACACAATGACTATGATTCTGTAATTCTAGCTCTGCAGATTCAGCAAACATAAAAGAGATAAATGAGGTACCTCTCTGCAGATCTCCCATGTGCCTCAGTGTTTCCACCTGAAAGATGAAACAGTTCTACAGAACCGTTTTCTAAAATTATGGTTAGTTTCACCCTTAGAAATGGACCCTGTCCACTGAAACAATCATTGGATCCTTTCAACAATGCTCATCTGATCATGCAGCGTGTATCTGCTTACTGCTGGCTCCTAACTCGATTCACTAGAAAGGTACCAAACTGTCAACCCATCATGGAGAATACTAATACGAAAAGATTCAGGGATGCTCCCAGGATCACACACAAAATGTTTGGAAGATTTGAGAATTCCACATATGCTCCCTGAATCTTAGAGTAACCCCAAATTATAAGGTGTTCTTTCTTTGTACTGAAGGAAGTAGACATCATTTTACAAAGGCAGTTTCTGAAAAACCTGCAGCTCTCTCAAATTACCCAAGAAGAGGCAATTTGGTAGCAGATTAATGCAGGTGGCAGTGTGTGACTGCTATGGCCAGGGTGCAGGGCTAGAAAATATGATAGGAGTAAAATTATTGCATAAACAAATGGAAAGAGGTGCCATATGATACTGCAAATTGGTAAGTCCCCATACTATGTTTTTACAGAATCAACTGACAGAGTCTAGCTTCATTTTAAGCATTATATGTTGAATCAGCCAACCAGACAGGGTGCCATGGATTCAGTGTAACTGTGCTACAACAGGAGCCATGGGTTTTGATTCTGCCTTTCAGTGGGAGGAGCTAGCCTAGACAAATGCACACAGCACCATGCAAAAGGCCACACCCCTTTCACTAAACATAATACTATGAAAAACTCTTTAACATATAATACAATAAGCTTCTAGCTGTTAACTAGCAATGATAAATGTTTTGAGTGCGTTAGCTAGAATATATTATTCCCAACCTCCAATTCCCACAATAAATTAAAAACTGGACCAATTTGAATTGCATGTGTGTGGGGAGAAAGCTCAAAATCAGCAAAGTGTGTCTGTATTGTAAAGTTAAATGTGCAGGTAGTTCTCATCTTAAAGCTTTATGGGCTTGCAAAGATTAGATAATATGTCAGAACAGTTAGGCGGGGATTGGGAATCCTATTTGCAGCCCTCCAGGCTCACTTCTCAGGCTGACCTGCTAATAAAGACAACCCCTAGACCATGGAGAGAACTGCTGAAGCACAGCAAGGTGTAATGGCCAGATGCAGTACTAATACCTATTGTGAATTACATATTATTTAGGCCAAGCTGTAATATAGAAAAGACTATTTCCAGTGCTGGCTAAATGAGGAGAGAGAGGAGGAAATTGCTGACTTTAATCATGACTTGGTATGCTGAAGAAATGTTTCTCTTCCCATGAACAACAGGAAAGAAAATACATTTCTCACTTAAACTTATTGATATGAAAAAGACAGACCAAGATCTCAATAAATATCAGGATGATATGTCAAAGACTGTTGAATCATTTCAAATAAGATGATTTTTCACTAGGAATACAAGTAAAACAAGACAGAGACAAGGAATGGGGAGAAGTGGAACCATGACAATGAGGACAAAGCTTAGAGCTCTATTGTCATTTAAGTACATGTAGCATCTGTAAACCGTATATACCAAGTAGGTGTGATGTTAACATTAGTCATCAGTGTGGGGGCCTCCGGATTTATAGAGGGACCTGACCTGTCCAACTCATGGTTGGAGGCAAGTGAAACATCATAAAACAAGGCAATTCACCTTAGTATACTTCAGTGCTTCACTTCACCTGGGAAATGTAAGGCTCCTCTAAAGAGTATAGTCTTTGTACTATGCAGTATTAGTAAACTTACACGACACTGCTCATGTACAAAAAGGAATTTGCACTAGACTTTATGAAAAAAATATTTTCAGTTCTAAGCAAGCAAGATAACAGAAAAGCTATGGGATAAAGATTTGAAACAGTGCACAAAGCAGCAAAAGCTATAAAATCCTAGTTAATATACATGAGAAAATAATTAGTATGCATTGAAGCCTTGGGAAGAAAGCAGATGCACAAGCATTTTTACTGTAGATAAATGCAGTGTGGCTGCTGCTGAATGTAAAATACAGAAGACAACTTCTTTTCTTCTTATTCTTCGTCATGGTTGATGATCTTGCAGCAGTTTGGGATAGCAATTAAGTAGCAAAGTCATGGAAATTAATGTTTTACCTAGTCCATTTAATGTCATTTTCAGGATGTGATTGTCTGGGTTGGAATCAAGTATCCCTGTTGTAACCCTGTTGTCTGAAGGGTACTATTGCTATATGCTGAGAAAATAAATGCAGACATAATAATTCTCCACATTAAAGATTGAAGAAAATTGTGGAAAGGGTGTGGACAGATTCTGTACTAATGACCAATAACTAGCTCTGGCAGTCATCATCATTATAAAAAAGCAATAACAACTGCTTTGGCTTTCCCTGCTTTCCCCACTCCACTGTACACATTGTTCACTAGGACACTTCTGAGGATGGTTCAAGATCTGAGTCTTCTAACCTTTTGAAAGAAAAGTGGATAAATCACTCCAGCACCATAAAAACCTATGGAAAAGACAATTTCCTTTGCCATTCCCAGAAAATTTACATGCAAACTACACCAGGAATAGATATTCCAATCAACTGCTGACATTGTCGTAGTTACAGATATTCACAGTACATAGAGTCAAATATAATCCTTCTCATTCTTCACTGTAACTATTGGATCCGTAACCAAAAAGTGGTTAAGCCATAGCAGCTTTATTCTCCTCTGACATTTATGGTATAGGACATTCCAAGAAGAATATGATTTGGCTTGTGTCAAGATTTGAAGGGCAAAAAATTCATTCTGTGCTGTAGGAATGGGAAATTTTAAAAGGATTGATAGTTGCCTATGACATGATGAAAATACTGAAGACCTATTTAAGGCTGACTTTTTTTCAGAAAAAAGATTTAAATCTTTAATTGGAGACTAAAGATTTGGTATTTTTGTTGCCAGTGTTGAAGAGACATTAACAAGAAAGCAAATTTAGAGCCAGACTGTAGCCTACATTGACAACTATGGTGATTGTTTTTATATTGTTTGCAAGTACTTATGTTTGAACCCTAAATTAAGTCTTCTTGTGAGGGGCTTTCCCTGACTCTCGTCTGAGAGTGTTCAGCTTCCAGCACATCAAGAGCTCAGCTTTCTCCCTGTATGACTGAAGGCAGTGCACTGGAAGAAAGGTACAAGTCAGCAGAGGCAGAGCGCTTCTGTGTGGAGAAAAGAAAGTGATAAAATGCAGTTCTCTGAATGGCTGTATAAACCTGACCATGTTTCTAATTTCTTATCAGCCCTGGCAAGGGTAGCAGCACCATAATCTGAATAGATGATATTCCCCAGTCTTCCTGTGAAAAGCTTTGTCAGCGCCACCCACAGTCCCTCTGAAAACCAGCTCTGAAACACAATCGGTCAACTTGCCAAAAGCATCCCTTTCTCCACAGTAGTCAAATCCTTCCTTCTCTCTCTCCTTGTCATTAAGCAAACATTACAAGCACATTCAGCACTTTCTATTGTTCCCAAAAGCACATTTCTACTACTGAGTTATATAGCAGAAGTACAAGTAGCCACATGTTTATCAACCATCTTAATTTACACTCCCTGCAAAAATAGCACATTTCTGAAATCTCATCTGTCTCTAAAACAAATTGTACATCACTTTTGACCTATATCAAAATGGAAGCAAAGCTCAGCAGGACTTATCAATTCTCAGCAAAGACTAAATAGCATAGTGAGAGTTTTCTAATGCCTGTTTAAAGGGTTTTTAAAAATATACATGTGGACACCTTGAACTAACATATTTCATCAAGTAACTAAAGACAAACTGCCATTGTCAGAATCATAGAACAAAGAACATTTGTGACACAGTAATGTTTTGCAATAAATTTCTCACTAGCACACATTGTATCTATCTTATCTTTCTGATGTTTCAGGCCAAAGCAAACCATATAGGAGCTGAGCTGCACTGTCATTCTTGGTGCCCCTTCAAGTATCAAGAGAAATCTGTCCTGCTGGTTTGGGTACAGAGAATTTTCCAGTTTCTTGAAATAAAATGAGAAAAGGGAAAAGAGGAAAGAGCTATCTCATAGTCTTTGTACGTGTACTGCAAAGAACAATACACAACTCTAATTCAAGATACTACTGGTCCTAATCAGATACAATCAGAAGTGAAGTTCAGTAGCTCTTCCAAATGTTACCTACTGTGCATTTCCTCTTTAAAGAAAACAACCTACCTTAAAATATCAATAGAACAAAAATACATACAGCTCACATATTTAAAATTAGTTCTCCATAGTGTCAGCATTAATTCCCTGTTGTACATGAGAGGTCTCTACTTTCCTTCAGTTTTAGTTACCTTTAGACTCTTCAAACAAAACCAATTTCATCTAGCATCTAAACATTTCTGCCCAAAATGTAGTTTTTAAAGCCTATATTCTATAGACAGCCTGAAGTCAAGGTGGGAGGATATATGCACGCACATGCCTCTGTGGGCATACACAGACTGGGTGTAACTGCTCCTATCTGAGATGATACGTTAAAATAAAGAGTGTAGTTTTGTTCTATGTGATTAGGTTCATAGAATGAATGTCTAGGAAGCAGCAACAGTTCATTTGTACCAGACAGAAATATGCTTCGCTTTGGTCCAGGATTGTGTAACCAATTTACATTGATTGTGCAACTTATACTTCACAGGTCTAAGCTGATCTAAAGCCCCCAAAGTCAAAAGAAATCTTTCCATTGACTTCAGTGGCTTTGAATCCAGTTCATACTCTACAGTACAATCTGTATTCTCCCTCAGATCAATAAAATGCAAAACAAAATATTCACTATGTAGTGTAATCCATCCTGTTTCAGCTCTGCAGCAGACAAATGAGATGCCCTTTATTGAAGCACACAATGAAGGAAAAAAAAAAAGAGACTTTCTGAAAGTTTTATATGTTCATCAATGTTCATTACTTCTCAATTGATTTTCTAAGGTCTGAAATATTCTTCTACCTACATTTAATATACGTCTTCACTTCAGTTGCTTTGACTGCAATTGAAAATCTCCTGTCTCTTATTCCAGGCTGAAAGTTCCCTATTATTTTATGCTTATAAGATGAAACAGTATTAATTGCATCCTTCACTAAGGAAGGGTGGATACCTTATAACTCATCAAGAATTTATAAGTCAATGAGTGAGTTTACTGAATTGAATACCTCTATCAATAAAAAATTTGAAATTAATAGCACCAAATATTCACAGAAAACAAAACTTGAATCCAACCTTAGGGCTACATTTTAGAAAACCCTTTCTATGAATTATGTGCATTGAATCAAGGAATGAAAATGACAGCACTCTGAGTCACACGGATCATTTAAATTATCTTCAAATTTCAAAGCCAAACATTCAGGGTGGCTGTCTGACTTGTGCTTTTCAGACCAACATTTAGCTGCAAGAATTATTAATTATTTTGAAAGATAAAATAGTTTGCACATTTTCATCTACTGTACACTTTGTGGAGGCCACTGATGCAATGGGATGTCAGTAAAGAAAATGACAGGTTTCCATATGACGTATGTGAACCTTTCGGGAGAAGATGTGGTGGCCTGTGGACAGTTAAGACAGTCACAACACGTCTCCAAACACGCCTCACACAGCCGTCCCTGCCACCAGCTGAACTATCTGCAGACATCTTACAAACTCCCAATGCTGCTGCTTGCTGAGGGTTGCATTTCAGGGGTGCACAGAGTTCACGTGAGGGAACTACCTGCAAAACACTGGGCTCCTCACCCAGCTGTATGCTGCCACTCCTGGTCCTCCTTTCGTTTGGCTGAGACAAAGCTCAAATCTTTAAGACGCTTGGGATGCGGTTTCACACTGACTCCAGGCCTTGCCTCTTCCTAAACAGGAGCCCTGCTGAAATTTAACAACTGTGGGTTTCATCCTCTCTGGGATTAGCTGCCACAACCTCCCAAGATGACAACAGCGCAGGCATGAACATGCGAGCGCACAAGAAAGTGACGGAACATGTGGCCATGGCTTGATGGGAATCGGCCCTTTGGCAGCAAATGAAGATTTAAGCAAGAAAGATGCTACAAGGCTGAGCCAAAGCCACTGGGAGCAATGCAGAGGCTGGAGGTACCACTCAAACAGAATTTGAGCCATTGCTGCAGAACTGTTGGGGGAGCCCCCTGGGCCTATTAGGAGGCCAGACTGCATCAGAATAGCTGATTCTTGCTTCAGACTCTGATTTTTACTTTTTAACATTTTCCAGGGCTTCTGACTCATCTGGCCTGAAAAGCAGATGTTATTTGGGATTGGCAACAGTAGTAATAAAGAGAATATCTGTTCTCTTAAGTAAGGGGTGGTGATACAGAGACTGAGGCTGTGACAACGCGGTACACTGGCTGCAGCAACGCAGCTGGTGCCCGTTCTCCCCTGCCCTCTTGCTGGTGCTCACCCCAGCTGGTCTGCTGCTGAAGCAGTCTGGGCTGAGAATACTCACTTCTCAACCACTTCCCTGTGGAAGCGGTTTATTTTACCATGCAGTCCAGGAAATTTCTCACATAGTCCTGGAAAAATATTGTATTAGAACAACTGAGGTTGTGGACATAGGTATGGTGAGCAGGAACAAGAAACCAAAGATAAAGGGAGAACTGTATGTCATTTTACCCTTGGAAACAAAACATGCCTCAAGAAATCAAGGAAGACCAGAGGCCCATTTTGTATATTTTTCTCTTTTATCCTGAAAGGAATTGTTCTCTCCATATGGTAACTAATTAATATCAAGTAAATGTCAATAGAGGTAGCTTTTTGAAAAAGTCAATCCACACACAAATCACCCTTTTCTCTTCATCCAGCACCGCTCGACTTACAGAGCAAATATCACTGCAATCTTAACTATGAAGGTTTGATGGGAAACTCCGAAGTATTGGGGGACTGGAAATTTTCAAGGTCTTGCCTTTGGTGTTGGCTCGGTGCTAGGACACTGGCGTCCTAGTCTCGGTTGGAATTCCTAGCTATAATTAACTATAAAAATACTAATTTTGGTAATAATAAGTACCCTTATTCTGATTGACCTCAATCCAAGAATACAAGTCCCAGAGATACCTGAGGAAAATTTAAACACTCTTTTTAAAACAACGCGGTTTTGTCCTGAGAATAGACTCAGGTACTAAAAATACATTCAGCTTAAGGTTGTGGCATAATGGTCAACAGTTTCTAGCATTGCTTTGTGAATCATTTAAGCTATACTGCTGACTCCTAAAAGTGAAAACAAATTAATTTTACATCATTTTGCGTAGAAAGATTCTATAATATCAGGTTTTCAGGGGTTTTTTTCTTTTTTCTTTTTTTTTTTCCCCAAGCACTGCTGTTTCAGGTTCTGCTGGAAAATACTGCTGAACTCATTCAGTCTGTTTGCCAGAGTTAAGGTCACTGCAGCATTAGTTTTACAAAGAACACCATTTTTCTGTTTCTCTGTTAATCTTGGCCTGAAAAGACCACACATTACCCTTCCCAATTGAACAGTTTAGCCTTTGTTCCTTTGTTTGGGTTATACTATTAATCTGCTAGGTCGATAGCAAAAATGTGTGAACTGTTAGTGTACCAGATGATTGACAGGCAATTAGCAGCTTCTAGAGAACTGTGCTTTGAATTCGGCAGATATGTGACTGCTTTGGGAGGCAGAGGCTGCTGATCTGACTTTTTGTAAACTTTTGCTGCAATACTAAAAAAGGGAGCTTTAAAAGAACTAGTGTAACTATTTTCAGAAGCTCCACTGCAGGAGACCCACAAAACTGAATGAGAGGCATGAAGAGCTTTACTGTAAGCAAATAATTAACTTATATCTATTCAGATCTCTCAGAAAATAAGGCTTGCAAAGTAGCATTAAACTTTACCTGATGAGCAAGAAAACTTCCTCATTAAAATACAAATTTGACAAAACATTCTTCTCCAATTGCCAGTTCTTGGGGGAAAGATGTGTGGCCCATGAATAATGACACTTCCACACTTGCCAGTTTTCTTGTGAAGTTCTCAATCTTTTCTCCCTGTTCTTAATTTTTTACTTTAATGGTCACCTACTTTGTCTTCTATTAATCTCTGCTAAAAAGTAATAAGGTGAACAGCATCCTAGAATGGCGTCCCTATACTTTCCATTGATGTATATTCTGATTTTTTAAATTTATACATCGAAAGCATGTATGAGTGTTTGATGGTATTCCATTTCTCTGTATGCAGAATAAGCCTACGATATGAGAGTTACATATCCTTCCCTGCCAACATTATAATACCCTTTATTTCCTGAGAAGATTTGGCCTGTGCAAAAAGCTTCATTGTCTTCACTGTGAGTGTAGGTCATCTATTAGAGATACACATGTGCACCAAAGCACCGCCCACTTAATGAGAATTTCAGCATTTTTTTGAAGAGGCTGGGACTTGGTCAGCCACCATGAGGACAGCTTGTTACACCCTTACTTACTCACATTTTAGGCACACAAATCTTCACTGACTCAGGCAGGGGAAAATCAGGCAATCCCTAGCTCACAGTTGCTTTGTCAGTGCAAGAGCTGGCCAGACTGCAGCAGTAGTAGTGGTACCGAACTGCACACCCCTCCGATTTGGAGCTGTTGCCCACAGACACGAGCATAACTGCAAGGAGAGAGGGAGAATTTGTAAGACGACTGACGTGGCTCCCTCCCAGCCCTCCTTCCCACATCTGCTGCAAAGGCTTCTTTTATAAAGACACAGAACAGTCAAAATCTTGGGGGGTTAGCTTTTGTCCCTAAGACTCAAGAATTGCAAGCTGCAAATAGCATCAAATGCACTTTGCCAGGATGAAGGCATGAGCTGAGTGTAGTTTGGATCTGCACCTTTGGTTACCAAGAGAACTGTCATTTTAAAACCTGAGGCCTAAACCACCATGTTGTCACACTCTTACAGCTTTAAAAACAGCCATAAAAATAAGCATGTTAGAATTTCAAGTTGTTTGGTAGGGTGTATAATGGCACTGCACAAGGTTGTTTCCAAACAAATGAAGTGCAATCTGTTCATGTTTACGCCTTGCAGAATATCTTTGTCTGTTCCTTTTGCAAGTTGCATGATCCTTGTGTTAAAATGTCCCCATGTTAAAAAAAAGAAAATCAGAATAATTCAGTATTCTTTCTCTTAATCCAACAGCTGCAAAGCTTTTTAGATATTCTGCAGAGAAAATAATCTTCTCCAGTTAGGACTTCCTATTTCATTACATGAATCCCTTTTGGCTTCCCCTCAAGCAAATTTTATTGATGTAATAATTTAAGTTGCTTCCAATTAGGCCTTAGAAATTAGGCATTCTAAACATTTCCATTCTTGATATTAGTTTAACAAGCACTTTGTTATACAGCTTTACAACAGGCATACTTACTTCAAAAGATGATAACCAGGACAAATCCTGAAATAAATGTTTCTTTTCTTGTAGCATCAAGGGAAGGAAAAGGAACAGATAGAAACAAAGTTTGTGTGTGTAGGAAAGAGGGGGCATATTACTCAGTTGCTATTAATTTCACTTTTTCTCAGACATTTTCATTACCGAACTATCAGCTGATAGAGCTGGAATTAGTCCCCCCACAGTCCTGTTATTTCAAGATAAGTATAATGTTCAGCCTTGCTTTCCTATTCTCTTAGCTTCGAAGTGGCTCAAACATTTTAGCTTTCTTTTTTCTGCTGATGAGAAAAATAGATACGCAGTTGAAAGGGAATAAAAGAAACCAAAACCGAAGACAGGCGTAGCAGCTAAGAAATTATTTTAAAAGAGTTGAAGTCTCACAAACTGAATAGATTTTGAATAGATTTAAGTATTTTAAATAATTCTAATGTTATAAAATTCTTTGAAGAAAAAAATTACTTGTTCTCAGTGAAAAGAATTTAAGATAATGGCTCTGATTCTGCCTCGTGCAATAGCTCTTAGAACAGCAACCTGGAGACAAAGGTAAGTGTTTAGGCCCACAGCAGCTCTGAGTCACTCAGAAAATATTCCTCTTATTTAGGAAGGCATTTATGAATCCATTCATCATTGTTATATACCAAGGCTTGTCTGCTGCTGCAGAAATTCTTTTGAACCCCACTGTACTGTTACAATTTATCTCGGTTACAGCTAGCTTCATATTCACCAAGAGACACGGCTGTTTTGCATCTAATCTTGAACTGTGGCAGGGCTGAGTACCATCCCCAATCCCACTGTGTCCTGCCCAGCTTAAGCTTCATTGCACAGCGAGCCACGTCTCCCTTCAGGGCAGTGTTTCGGTTACGGTACACAGTACAGCACACAGAGATGCTCAGAGAGTATGTAGTGACCAAAGGCACTTACAAGGGCAATCGCATTGCGGGGATCTCACATTTGGTGGGAACGTGTCCAGGACTTGAGCTGACAAAAGCCTCCAAACCTGCTTTGCAGTCCAGCACCTCAGGGAGGTCAAACTAACTCTACAGACCTGTGACTCTTGTAGTATTTGTCACCCTTGAAGCTTGACTCTGTGTCTGTTTCTTCTGCAGGCTGGAAGGTCACTTCTCGCAGGTGTCTCCCACCTTGACGAGGAAAAACAGTATCCCTGTTTACTCATGTTCTCTCATTGTTTTTATCCTGAACACCAGAACATTATCCATGTCAATTGTGCCTGGTT
Organism: Eurypyga helias; assembly: GCF_000690775.1. Taxonomy (NCBI): domain Eukaryota; kingdom Metazoa; phylum Chordata; class Aves; order Eurypygiformes; family Eurypygidae; genus Eurypyga; species Eurypyga helias. The sequence continues at coordinate 26,835 of NW_010247062.1, read as the reverse complement.
GACCTCGGGGAAGGGCAGTCTCCATTCAGAGGAGGATTAGATCCCATCCAGGGCACAAAAGGTAAAACCACCAACTCCTCTCCCTGCTGCCCTGTTGTACAGCCTCTTCAGTATGACATAAGATACATGGTACCATAACCACAATCAGATACAGAAAACTGTTCTACTGCCTAGCCCAGTAGTCACACTTCAGGTGTTTCGGCTGTATTGCTCTTCAGCACCTTTGACAGAGCGGCACTGAACCATTACCTTCCTTGTTGTAGGTGAGGGGGAGGAGGCTGCAAGGCACAGGATCTGCAATGCAGTCAGGAACCAAACCCAATTCACATACCATTCCTGAAAGACAGAAGTCACTGTTCATCTGTCCTAGAATATGCTGTTTCCAGCAAGGTAAACCCATCATCAGCAATAACATGCCCCTGGCTGCTGTCTGCCACAAACACCAGCTGTCTAGCTGTGTGAATTTAGATATTCTCTTGAAGTGGCAGGCCTAACATGTGTTCATTTATATATCAAATCTTATAGTTCAATGGACTAATAGGATGATATCATAGCTCAGAAATAGCAAAATAAAACTGACCAAGAAAAGAAGGATGGAGAACAAAAATAAGCAATAGCAGATATTATTGAATATACAATTTGTGATTTTGCTATTAAAATTCAAAAATTAGTTGGATAGCTGTATTTCACTCACTAAACAATTCAGACATTCCTCATAGAAGTTATGAGTTTCTATATACCAATCAAACCACTGCCTCTAAGAGTAGGCCTACTGGATTGCAGACGCATCTGTTTTATTGTGGGAGAACTATGTACAAATCATGCTCTTAATAAGACACTGAACTACTGTCCCCGTAAATCAAAAAACCATGGTGGTAGTATTAACTGAAGAAAAAAAAAATTCAGCCTTCGTGTGGGTGGAACTGCTTGTCACATCAAATTCCAGACAAACACCTGGCTTTTTTGTACATCTGGAAGAGTTAAAGTCCTCTTCAAAGCTACTGCTCTTTTGAAAAGCCCAAGAGTACTGCTTTCCACCAAGAGACTGCCAGGAAGCCACTAACACCGCAGAAAAAAATCTTCTCTACCTCCAAAATCCCACTGCACCTATACATTTAGCACAAACACTGACTTGGGAAGTACTCCTTCAAGGTACAGAAACAAACAAGCATTACAACTCCCTGCCTACAGACAAAAACACTACAGTATCAGCTTAAAAGATTTTGTAATGTCCCAAAGAGTTTTGGTTTGGCTATGTTTGCCCCAGTTTGTACGCTGGAGTTTTCAGCACCACTCACAGACCTTAAGCCATTTGTTTCCACCAAGTGCTCTGTCCCTTGCTCATCTTCAAACTGCATTTTTTTAGGAACAAGCTTCGGTTCATACACCGTCTCCCACGCATTTTTCTTGTTCACAACATGCCATGCATGCAGCCACACTTCATCTGGTTCATCAGCAGAGTGCAGGCTTACTTTTATGGTGGACACCAAAAACTTTGTGAGATGCTGCTCAAGACTGCTGGGACATCTTTGATACACCAAGGGCATGCCAGCTGATGTCAGGCCAGTGCTCTTATCATTCAGCACGTTTGGATAGAGAAGGTTTGAGTAAGGCACCCTCAACCAATGTTTAATTTCTTGTCCGGTAAGCCAGTGGGCCCCTCTGACTGTTTGCCAACATATAGGCACACAGATGACCTAAAATTTGGGCATTAAGCCCAGGTCAAACCCTGGGACAATATGACTCAAACCACATTCACTACAACCAGAATTTTAATGCAGATTTTAAGAAATACACATGCCACCACCTCTGGCTTGCTCCCCCACTCCCCACTGGCTGTGGATTTGTAGTTCCCTATGAATTCCTCCCTCACTTGTACTTACAGTTAAAAAGAAAGGATCTTCAGACATGCCCCCTTCCCCATATCCCCCACTGCCCAACATACTCTCAGGTCTGAATTCCTTTTCCATTACTTGATTCCAACTCTGTGCACCCCACCCTCACACCTGTACTCACTCTTTGCAATAGTCCATGGAAGCCAGGTCTTCTCCCCTCAATTCTCCTATCGCTTTCTTCTGGCAGCCTCTTCTTCACGCTGCTGCCTGCTGATGCGAGAGGTACCCAGTGATACAGAGGATGACAGTACATTACCAAATAGTAGAAACAACACAGTATCACATCTTCAGTGTTTTAAACAAGCTTTTCCCTTTTTTTTTCCCCAACACCACATTTCAGGTTCAAAAACATTATCTTCTTATCAGGGTGAGAAGTAACTGGGCTTTCAGAATCAAAATGGAAAAAAATATTAGTTATGAGAAACGTGAACGAGAAAGCTGCATATAATGAATAAATTCCCCTGCAGGAACAAGGTGCTCAGTATAGATTCCCATTTCAACACATGATCTTGTTACTTACCACATTAAAAGCAATTTGGTTTTCTGATGCTAAAATACTTGCATCTTCACAAAGGCAGCACGGGCTGTGTGACACCCAGACACCTACCCTGTGCTATTTCTTCTGTCGCCAGGTGAAATGGAGGGGTTAGATCAGCAAGATCTTGCACATCTCACTCTCTTTCTCCCAGTAAGACTCCTTTAGCACGGTATCTGAATACCAGGAACATTCAGTATCCTAAGCAGACTGTTCCTTCTCAGCCTGCTCGACAGACCACACCATTTCAGCTGCGTACATATTCTACTCAGAGCAAAACAGGCACATTTGGTTAGTGTAACAATTTTTTTATTTCAGTTACTTTTTTCACATATAACTTCGTAAGCTACAAAAATCGTGAAATGCAGAAACGGTATTAAAACTGCAAACTTAAAAGTTTTGATAAAAACATGTGTCTCTCCCTGCTAACAATGACCATTTAAAACGAACCGTATTTTGATGGATTCATTTAATAAACATACCATACACTTCTGAAAAATAAATAAACAACATCAGAAAAACCAATACCATCAACAACATGAAGCATTTAGTTGTCCTTTTTTTTTCCTTTAAAGAGAGAAATGAAATTTCTAGGCACAGTTTTAGGCATTATAGAGGACACAGAGGCAATAGGTTAGTGTGCACTGCTCTGTACAAAAATACAGTCTGCATAAATTACATTGCTAGCCATAAGATTAGACTTCACTTACCAGTCAGTTCATTGCATGTTTAATAATATACAATTACATGCTAATCCATATATATCGTTTATATTTCAAACACATAGGTCTCTCTATATTTGTTTTTAAAATTTACAAAAGCTAAACGAAGTTGTGCAAGAAATCCAGAAGAGGTGCTAGGTACTTGTCAGCACCGGACGGTATACTTTAAGCTTAAAAAATACAAATAACTAGCCCTGCTTGCAAGTTTGCTATATATATATTTATTCATATATATTTGGAAGAAAAACAATGGATTTGTTGTCTGAGAGAATCATTCTGCCAGTGAGATAAAGCCAAACAAATGAAATAATAGTGGCATGACAGAAGCACAACATACAAAATGATTTGTCGTACGTACACTCAAGACACGTATGTATCCTTTTTGTGGCTAGAAAAAGAAATCAGCATAATGCTGTATTTACTTTTAGCTCAGTGCTGAGAAACAGAACGCTTACCAAAACTGCAGTCGTAAAGAGGGGAAAAAATTAAGAAACGGCAGGAGCAACATGAGCTAAAGCTAGGTACCTACACCCATATACTAGATGACCAAACACAAAGGACCTGAGGAGTTTGAGAGGTGTGTCCTAATAGGTTGCATTATTTTCAAGAGGAAAAGCAGGTGTTGAGACTGCAAATCGTATCTTGGACTCAAACACGAATGAAGAACCTTGTCTCTAGGCATTGATGTTTGTAAATTTTTTTGCCTGAACACCATTCATGTTAACAGCCAGGTGACTTTCAGAGTGCATGCCATTGATTTGCATATGCCTTAGGCCTGACACCTGGTTTTGCTCAAACTCTACATAAAAAAAAGGATCTGATAAATTAGTGGATATGATATGGGCTCAGCACTGTACCTTCCTGTCGGCATAGGCAAAGTGCCGTGCAACATCAGCACCAAAACACCGTCCTAGAAAGGTACGGAAATCTTCTCACAGTGGGCTTCTCTACCTTAACCTAAGTCCCATGCCAAACTACAATGCTCTCCATGCTGCTAAATAAAAGCAGAACTACACAGCTGTTCAGAAAGATACAGAGATAACTATATACCAAATATCCGCCTTAAGTCAGTCTCAGGGAAAAAAGCAGAGTTATAAATGCCCTCTGGCACCTGTAAAACAAGTGGACACAATCTTTCCTCCTATCCTTTTTCTTTCCTCCTATCCTTTTTGTTCTCCAGGCATTGCCACACAATCCCTTTGAAGTCAAGCTCTCATTTTGCTCCATCCAACCTAATTAATCATCACTAGTCCTGCAAAGACTGTTGATACGGAGTATTCTGCCATGGTAGTAAAGACTTAACTCCAGAGAGCCCCAGAGTTTTATAAACCACATCATGTCAGCAATACTTTCACAAAAACCTCCTAAAGGCAGCCTTGTGGTCCCATGGTCATTGCAGAACCCCTGCACCCTATGAACGGTGGCACAGGCTTTAACACTGCAGATGTGGTCTTAACGTCGCTTCATTTGGCAGTCTTCTCCGTGGCACCAGCAAAACCATTTGTGTAGAGGTGGATGTGCAACCCCAGCAAACCTGCTTTTGCAGAGGTCCACATAGAATATATTTTAATTTTCTCCGTTAAAAAAAATAGTTATTTCTAAAGATCAGAATTGTATAAAAATATGTTCATAATTAATTGAAAATATCCAAATAAGCAAATCTTGAACAAAAAATAAAATTCATGCTGATTAAATTCATGTAAGGGTTCTCCCAATTTTACCTTTGTTTTCATATCATGTGTACAGTCTCTGGATGTTTTTAAGTGGGAAACGTACTACAGAAGGAATAATTAGACTTGCATAATCATCAGCCAGTCCATTATAAACTCAGTCTGTAAAAACAAGAGATTACCTCCTGTCTCCTGTGGTGCTAATGTTTTAATATGGACATGATGGGGTCTCAGCTGTATTCTTGATGATCAGAGACACTCAAAACCTAACTAGATTTTTAAAAAATGGCAGTTTTTCCTTGCAACTGCCTTAGAAAACAATTTTTTAGTAAGTACTACATTACACATGGAATAGCAAGTAGTTATTTCATCCTGTTCTACATTAACTTGATGTGAACTTGTAAGCATTTCCCATAGCACAGAGTCTGCACAAGGGCATACACAGAAGACAAACCATTTTATGTTTATTTCGTAACACCAACCAATCTTGAGGGTACCAATTCAAGACTCTCAAGAATGTGTACAAAGTTATTTTAACCACTGCATCAGAGCTCATATTACAATTTGAAAACAAATAGTCTCTCTCCTTCTGCATTTATACTTGTACTATGTATATTCATTTATACCAACAAATACCTTTTAAAAAAATATAACTGAACTTGTTCCATATGCCTTCTTTTCATGACAATGTTTGGAAGTTAAATGGGTACTTAGGACAACTGCACATCATTCGTGCATTTTAGATGCCTCAGGGCCAGATGAGGTCTTTTTTCACTCCCCCTTATCTCCACCCCTCCCAGCAAAATACTCAGAACTGAGACAATTTCCAGCTACACAGTCAGAAGCACATGTCTCCGGGTTTGGAATTCCTTCAACAATCTGCTACAGCTGGCACGGTAATGTCAATTACCGATTCATGAAATCCTGTGTGGTTGGTGGTTTGTTGTTGTTGGTTTTGGTTTTTTTTTTTTTTTTAATTCTCCCAGAAGACTGTTGAATGCAGATATTAGACAAGTCATTAACCAGTTACATTCGCTGCCCTCAACACAGTCACTTGCAACTAATTCCTTAAGAGCTTTTTTGAGCAAGTAACAAGGGGACGACACAGCCTATTGTACAAGATGCCATTGCCTGCTTATCAGACATTTGAATCCTCTATAATACAGGGAAACTTCTAAATGGAGGCTATACCAGCTGCTCCCCTGAAGGCAATAGCAGATGCTGGCATTGCATTCTCATTCCAACTAGTTTTCTCACAATGATCGCTGTCACGTAGATCCTTTTGCTTGTTGTCAAGAAAAATGAAGCTTATGTATCAGCAGCTTGCAGCATCTGCCTATGTAATATCAGCAATCCTAGTGTTTGCAGTTCTTTTAAATGGTTGTAAAAGCTGGTTATAGTGTTCACACCCAAAAGGCAAAGGCTATTTTATCAACAGAGCAGACTGTTTGGTGCTCCACAAGTGTTCTAAAAAAACTGTGAGTTAGAAAAGATGGAATAATCCTTTTGTTATTTTTCTTTTCATTAAATGATTCTAGTAATAGTCTTCATAGTTCTTAGGGTTCAGGCAATAAAGAATGGCACCCCCAAATGAAAATATAGTTGCACCCCAAGCCAGGCCATAGCCCCAGTTGAACTCATGATATATTTTCAAGCTGACCGTTTCGATGAACTTGATTGGGTAAAGGACTAAGCTGCACACCTGAAGAACAACTGGAAGAGAAAAAACACCCAAATGTCAAAAGAAGCCTTAATTTTTGTAAAACAAGGAAAACAACACATAACAGAATTTCACATTTAAAATGCTCTTGGTGCACTTTTAGCTTGTAAGTACTGCTCTTTTTGAAAAAAATATCACCTTCATTTCATCCACAGAACAGAGCAGTTCTTCCATACTCCCTCTTTGGTGAATAAATGTTATTGTTATGGTATAACAATGATCCTTCAGATGTCCACAAAATAAACACTGAAAACAATCTGTCTCCAATTATTTTCTGTCTCTCTTTTGTATTATGCTTCACAGTCATTATTCCTTCCATAATAACAAAACTAAGACCATTTATTCTATAGCTACCCTAAATAAGTGAAAACAAAAAGCAAGAATAAACAAGTATTAAGAAATATAGCTCAGAATCAAGTCATTTACTTAGCCTAGAAATAATTCATTGTAGTAGGTGTTACATATTTATGTTCAGCAAATACTCACTGAACTATGTATTTCATATGCATTACTGTGTAATCAGAATTAATGATATCATTACACAGAATACCAAGGAATCTATAAAGTTTGACCAGTCACTAAACTTCCAACTGGCAAAACATTGCCCTGTATTATGAATTTAGGGGGCGGGTAAGAAATGCTTCATGACTCAAAAAAAAAAGCTAATAAAACAGACCAAATCCAAGGCAGTAAAAAGCTTAAAAAATCATTACTTTCTACAGCACTGTCTCCGAAAGCACCAGATCTCCTGCAGCCTGATTCACAAGTCTGCTGTGGAATTCAGCAAACCTGTTAATTATTGTGCTACATCAAAAAAAACACCACCAAAAAACCCCAACCCACATAGAGTAACCTGAAAAGGAAAATACACAGATGAAGAACCCTAATTTTCACATGAAGATTTCAGTTTCATCAGCATCCATTCTCTTCTAAATCCAGGCGCACTGTTAACAGAAAACTGGGACAACAGTTTCCAAGGTAAGCAGGTGAAAATAACACTTAGTTTGAAGACAAGAGCAAGCTGTATGATGTAGTGACAGTGCTCCCTTCCAACATTTAACACTAGCAATTTTAGAAGTCTTCATCACGTTACTGCCTCCGCAAGCTGCCCCAGCCCCCAGGTTACAGCAGGGTGGGCACGCTCACACAGCTAAGGATGTGGTTAAGGGTTTGCAGGCCTGAAACATACTCTGGTGAGAGTTCAATGGTATGCAATGTAATGCCACAACAACTACTTCCCTTAACATCAACTGTGTCATTTTTCAGAGCTAATTAGGTATTATAAGAAGAACGAAGACTATTTAGAGAACTGTTATAAAGCCAATGTCAGGATAAAAGGCCAGTGGATAACAGAAAGGAAGACTACTTTGGACTACAGAAGTTCTTCTGAAATTACACTGAGAAATTACAGGAAAATAAGTCCAGGCTGGAAGAGGCTTTGAGCAACCTGGTCTAGTGGAAGGCGTCCCTGTCCATGGCAGGGGGGTTGGAATCAGATGACCTTTAAGGTCCCTTCCAACCCAAAACATTCTATGATTCTATGATACTCTCCCACTGCTTGAACACTCTGCACACCCAAGATCTGTCATTTGCATTTTCAGTCTCACGCACACTCTTTAGTGTTGTCAAACTGGCACCTTTCATTAGCCCTGGAGATTAACGCTCTTCTGTCCTCTGGATGGGGACTGGTATGGGGAAATGATTTCTAATGTTCATTACACACCCTTGGCGATAACACTTCACAAAGCCCTCATTGGACATTCCTTCCCTCGCTATCCCCACTTGGCCTACAGTCTAGTCTTTGGACTCTTACTGGAGACTGAATAATGTTTGGATAGTGGATTTTCTGATGGGGATACCAAAATCCACAGGATTTTTTAAATCCTGAAGTTATTGAAGTGTTACTTTGTGTTGTTCCACTTTAATATAATTTTTGTCTGCCAGCTGACAAAATACTGTGCAACACCTGGAGAAATTTCGACAGGGTACACTAGGGGAAGCACCTACTCTTATGAAAAGATTAAGGATTCCAATACTGTACAATGAGAGCATCATTACATCCAAAACCACGTGAATATATGCTCATCTTCCAGACACATCTTTAAGACCATTCAAAGTCTAAAAGGATTTCCTAAGAGGAACGGATATAAGAAAGTTCTTCAATTGCCTTTCCGAACCAGGGCTGCAGCATCTCTGCCGAGCCAGCACAGGAACAGTTCCATGTGCATGCCTGTGTCAAGTGCCAGCCAAGGAAGGTCTGCACCTTGCCTCAATCTAACAGGTAGTATGCTGAATTTTGATCTACAGATTGGACTCGTCAAAACAAAACAGGAAAACTTTTCTGTTGGAAGAGCAACATGTGGCTAAAGGACCAAGACCCACAACAGGTATTAGACATCTTTACAGCGAGAGTTCCTGCTTTTACCACTACTGGTCCAGCTACACTACTGAAAAAATCCAAGGAAGTGCTGGCAGCCACTGGCCAGCAAAACAGTCACATTGCATAACACGGACATCACTTTGCACTACTTTTGTCTCCTGTTGTTGTTGTTCCCTGTAAAGTGGGAAGGGACCCGTGTGAGCTAGAAACAATTAGTGAAGTTATGAAAAATTACTAGCGTGACCCAAAAAGATGGCAAAACCAATGCTTGCAACTACTGATCTGCTTCTAATTTAAAGGAACTCCATGCTATGTTGACCTTCTTATGGGAAGTGTATGCACTACCTTTCTTCAGAAGGGCTAGTTGTTTTTTTTTTCCTGTAGGAAAAAAGGCTGCAAAAGAAATCTTTCGGAAAATCTACTCCAAATTCTACTCAAGAAAAACGATTCTTCCTGATCGTTGACATGAGTAAAACACTTCACAAATAACCAATGGGTGTTGCAGTTTCAATGATTAACACACATGCAACTGCTATGTAGGAAGGTGTTTGTACTTAATACAACCACTGCAATTAATTGGGAAGCAGCATGAATGATTCTATGAGAAAAGGGGGTTGATGCTGATTTTTAAAATACTGCTAGCTCAAGAACAGGCCACCCTGCAACACAGGAAACTCAGCAGGAGGCTCAGCTGCCCAAACAAAGAGTTTCTCAAGGAATGTGCAAGAAAGGGGTGCACAAGAATGGGAAACAAGAACAGAAAATGAGAGGGATGTATGAAAGCACTGTTTTTGTTACTTAGATAGAAAACCAGGAAGGCTGAAGCCCAGCTGGAGCCCAGCATTAAGCTAGGAAATGTCAAAAAGGGTAATAAAGAATTTCCACAGGTGCATTAGTAGCAAAATGAAATTCAGAAAACATATTCATTCAATGATGGACAAGAAAGACAGTGTAGTGACAAATGATGCACCATGACAACTTCTCCAAGACCTCTGAGTGACATGGTTTGGGAGGGTGTCAGCAGTGCAGGAACAAGTTAGGATGACTGAGTTCCATCCATATCTTTGGGACAGATGGGATTGACCCAAAGACGACAGAGGAAGTTGACCAATGTGATCATGAGCCTTCTGTGATGCATGAAAAAAAAAAAAAATCACAGTGATCAGATGACTGGGAAAAGGTTAATGTTGTGTCCACCTTTAAAAAGGCTAGAAGTGAAAAATCAACATAATTACAGTCTTGTTAGCCTCAACTCAACCCCTGGAAACACAAAGTCGTACATCATCTTGCAGTCCACCTTTAAGCACACGCAGAACAAAGTGACAATCAGTAGTGAACATAGATTCACTTATATAAGGATAAGGGTCCAGAGGGTTGAAAAGATAAGGATGACTTGCTTCAAGCTTCTAAATAAGAGACGGATGAGGGAGCTAGGCTTATTTAGGGTAATGAAGAGACAGCTAAGGAGCAATTTCAAAGTAGCCTATGGTTTCCTGAAAATGTAGTTGCAACGATGATAGAAAAAACCCATATCCTGTCTTTGTAATGCCAGGCAACCTAAGACAATGGCAATGGACACAAATCTCAGTTTGAGAAATTCAGGCCAGGCATCAGGAAAGGAAAAAATATCATAAGGAGGGTAGTATGGCACTAGGACAGCATGCTTGGACAGGTTGTGGAATCTTCATCCTTGGAGTTTCTCAAGACCGGTCTAGACAGAGCCACAGCCAATTAACCTAGCATTAGTGATTGTCCTTCCTGGACAAGGAGCTTAGACTAAATAACCTACTGAATATCCTTCCTACCAGGATTTCTTTGATGCTAAGATACTTTTTGCCATCTTGTAGCAACTTGCACTACATGCTACTGAAGCCAGTCCTACTTTTTCAAACCATTCCATCAATTTCTCAGAATCAAATTCTGTCCTCCAATGTATCTGCATTTTTTTCTAGCTTCACTGTAAAGTTTGACTAGTAGACTTTTATTCTATCTTCCACATCACTATGAAAAAAAGTAATAACGCAGGACTCGGGAGGCAATCCTGCTGGCCTGTGCTCTTACTCTTTCAGAACAGAAAGATATATACTCTAAGTATTCTCCAAGTATTTTCTGCCATCATGTTTTTTTACATACTCAGCCATGTACTTTCACTTAGCCACTGTTTCCCTAGCACACACATAAGAATATCTTGTGAACTGTATTAAAAGCTTATTAAACTCAACAGGTTGTTCTAACCATTGATAAAACTTAGCCCCAGAAGGCAAACATCTTTTAATTTAACCTTTTGTTTGCTTTTACGGACATTCAACAATTATACTTTCTCTTTCTACCTTTAAATTAAGAGTTGGTTAGCACTCAGTTGTCTGGCAACCATATCATAAGACTCCTACACTGACAAGTTTATGAAACTGGACTTTGAAGATGAAGCTTTCAGGACGAGTTTGGTTCATGAGCATTAAGACACCCCAGCAAGTACATAAGCTCATAAGACCTCTACTAGACCAAGAAAGTTGGGAATAGCTGTACAAGCCACGGTGGCTCCACACAAGAGTGTTCCGCAACTGTGTCTGTGCTCCATGTTTTTCCATTATCTGTTCCTCCCCCCACTGTTTAAAATACCTACGGTTTGCTTTGTATATTCTCTTCTGTTGATTACTTGCTGGCTTATTCTCAGTATCTGTGTCGCTTTTTTTGTCCCTTTGCTTTATCATGTCTTCCAGCCCCAGTCAGCCAATCTTCTTCCTCACCCTCACAGTCACTAACTGAACCCTAAAGCAGGGGGGGGGGGGGGGGGGGAAATCAAAACTAGAAGAGAAAATTCCTAGAGCCAACTGTTTGGAGTCTAAAGTGCCTGGAAACCACTCTTCCCTTTTGTCCTTTCTCCCACACAGTGGCATTTTCTACCTGACACCCACAGAGGTAATTAAATGTCTCTGGGCAATTCATCCCATGTCCTTCCAAAGTCATACATCATATTTTGTCATATTAGCAGATTCGCGGGTAGGGAGGGTTACCCTCAAAAGATCATCTGTGAAATGTACAGATGACGGGTTGAATCCGTGGACAGCTGCAGAAGGCACAAACTTCACTGAGCTGCAATCTTAACTCTCCCCTCTTCAGTAGGGGATTCTTTCCATAATTCTTTCAAGATATCCCAGTCCATATTCACCTCTAAAAATACCTGACATCAAAGATAAAATTAGTAGAAAATGACACTAACAATGTCAGCGTTAAATCCCTAAAGGATTCTCCTCAGATATGCCAGATAATGAAAAAGAATGGGGCAGGCTGGCTTGGCCCTGTCGTTTCTCTTCTTTGTAGATGCTTCAGCTCATGGCTGTTTAAAATGCACACACACACAGAGGCAAAGGAAAGAAGTGAACACCAATATATTTTCCTTTTTGATGCAAGTAAGCATTAAATCCCCCTTCTCCCCAACTTATGTAGTAAAGACTAGAACTGATTTTACGCAGAGAAGGATAGATAGATTAAGCTTCAAGCCAAACAGCAGGATTTGGGGAATATTTTTTTTCTTTGTTTCTTTTTTTAGTACAAACTTAACTAGATACTAAATGAGCAATATGGCAAGATAGGGAGTGTATGGCTGAACAATTACTAAATGACTATACTTAGGAACTATGCTTCTGAGAAATGAAGTCAAAAGCCAAATAAGAAACCACTACAGGAATTCAATAATCCCATTTCCTTTGAAGTTAACTGCCCAGCATGCTTTATAATCTCAGAATTGATACTAAATTTTAAAATAATGGCAACAGTGCCTTTATTTATTCAGCCAAGCAAGCAATGGGACACACAGAACAAAAAGATTTCCGCTGAGGAAATCTATCCTAGGTTGCATTCATGTCCTAAAAGCAAATGAAATACAACCTACCAAACAACTCTTGAGGAAATAAAAGTGCATCTTAAAGGGCCGCGGCTCAGTCAAGGTAACGTTAACAGCAGAGGGCAGCAGGAGCCTTCCCCGGAGCTTTGTTTCGTGCCTGGACACCCTGCAAATTCTGCGCTCTTATCTTTTCATATCCTTGTAAGTGGCTTTTTTTAATATATGCCGAAGACTAGGCTCTGTCATCCTCTTCATTATGGGCTCTCAGAAGGGGCTTAAGTTGCTGGCTCCAGTGCAGATATGAGTGACAGGATGAAGGCCAACCATGCTTGGTGAATCTCTGGAGGAACAGCAACATCCGTGCTGACTAAGCCCCAAAACACCAGAATGTACAAAAGGAGACGATTTGATATTGTAATTACACCTCACCGGACCAGGCTTACAGAAAATTCAGATTCATAGGTCTCCCTTAAGATTTTGTGAGAGTCTATATAAACTGCTCCATTTTCATGTTTTTAAAACCAAACAGGGACTACACTGTGACAGCTTGTTAAATTAATAACTAAGTAAGCGAGCTGAGACAATGAAATTAATTCCTTATGGCACGGGCATATATAAACACCCTGCAACACAATCCTGTTTATTTTCACACGTAGGGCTTCAAGAGGTCACATTTGAGCAATAATTTTCCTGTTTTAAAACTCTAAAAGGAAGAACATTAAAATAACAGAAATGGCTTGGCATGAAGAATAAAAATGGGGACATCAAGAAGTACAAAGTCATAGACTAAAAGTGTTAATTTGAGATTTATCTTCTGTAGCTCCTCCTGCTGCATGTACTTCACAAAACAGTAAATATAATGCAAATAAATAATGGTTTGTGAACAAATTAAAGTGCAACTGCTAAAACGATTCATGCCATGCAGAACCAGTATCCTGAAAGAACTCTCAGAAGTAAACCAAACACCTCTGAATTAGTATGCAGAACAAGGCACATCTTCCTTCACAAAAGTGAAGCTGCTCTCATGAAATTTTCATAATGGTGCCGGTAATCTGCTTACCTGCAGCAAAGAGCATGACTGCAACTGGTCGGTAGAACCGCCTCCGAGATCCCACGCAGATAGAGATCAGCCCAACCAGGAAAGCTATGAGAATGATGGCAGCACCACCCAACAGCAAAGCAAGAGTAGCTATCTGCCAGTCTAGGGGGAAAAAAACGATAATGTAGTTTCAGCAAAACAAGCCCATAGGCTTGACAGAAACAGCAGAATATGAGGAACGCAGAGGTTGCATCAAGGCTCGGGTAAATAAACAACCATGCTTTGGATTTCTTTCCTCCTAATTAGCGAAACACCTTTATACAACAGATGCAGCTCAGGAGCAAAGTGCTGCAACCTCCCACACTTTCACAAGGCTTAGTTGGCCTCGTTGGGATTTTGGCTTGAGTAAGACTGAATAATTAGGTACCCTTGTTTTGTCCAATTTAGAATGAGAAATTGAGGCTGGGTCAGGGTTAGCTAAGCTTGTGTTTGCTGATCCCCAGTCTGTCATAACTTCCTCACAGAAGACAGTGAAAGTCAAACCTCTGCTTGAGCTGATTAGGGTGACATAGGAAGGGAAATGTATGGAGGCTCATATACACCTGTCACTTGGGAGGTGCCAAGGCCATGTAACATGAATAGCAAAACTGAGGCAAAGGAAGGAGATGCTCAAAGGAATAAAAAAATTAATCCTTTTCAACACTAAAAAAAGGTAGAAGTCAAGACTTTATAAAGGCAGTAATGACCACTAGAAGCAGACAGAATCAAACCTTAAGTCCATTTCAAAACATCAGTTCTCCTACAGCAACTGTTTTTTCCTCCCCCAGAAGCAACTTTTGGATTTGGCACAGTGTATTTTCTAGTTATTTTCATAAATAATGGATGCATTAACGAACAACATCCTTGCAGACTTAAATCACAAATCAAAACCCATTTGCAAGCTGATGGCCAACATACAACATCCGAGATCTAACTTAAGAGCTTCTATAGAATTTTAGAAAGGCACGGGCTTTGTGCTGTCTCTCTCTGCAACAGCAGGCATCAAGAAAAAGAATCAGAGCACTATTTACTGCTTATCACCGCTACTTAGTACTTTAAGGAAGATGATCTAAAATCAGCTTCTGAGAAAAAGACCTATGGATCTAATGCATCTCATTACTTTGAAAATACTATACTCATATGGTATTCAGATTAAATTGGCCAAACTTATCACATAGATCAAAGAAAATAAGATTCATTATTTTAAAAATAAATTTAGAGATCTTAAGATTACTAAAATAACAGAAACAAAAATCCACATTCTCTTTTTGAAAAGAGCAAAACTCCGTGTTTCAAAAAACAGTACACCCAGTTTCAAGAGGGATCTAATCTGTTGAAGATACCAACAGTTCAGCTGTGGGTTTTGGGAACGGAAGGCTGGCAGCTATTATCACCAAAAAGCCTTCACATACTGTATGAAAAAGGATAAAGGAGATTAAAACAACTTTCTTTTTTAGCAATGCTTTTATAGCTTTTCAATTCACTTTCTTCTTTTAAAGGTATGTTTGTGCAAGCACACACATTTATTTTCATTCTTTTCAGAAATCTAGGCATGTTGTTTACAAATATTTTAACTACTAAGTACGCAATCTCAACCTTCCAAATGCTGTTACTCCTTGTTTTCTTACTGGACCAAAACCCAAGGCTGGGAACAATCTCATTCTCCTACCTTCAGCATGCAATCTCTAATGCTAGCCTGCTGTGTGTCCCACTCTTTTACCATTACTGGGATGGAAATACGATTTGAGTTATGGATGGAAATGTTATGAAAAGTGGTTTTTAATGTTGACATGATTCTTCAGAACCACCAAGTGGTTCTTATACTGATGATTTAGAAAGCATTCTTCCAATACCAGAGTACATTACAGATATAAAATACAGAAATAAACAAACAGAATGGACCACTCCAGAACAATATGAAAGGCATCCTTGCACTAGAAAATTACACTGATACAAAGACTAGACACATAAATCCATACCGCTCCAAAGTTAAAAGCCATACAAAATTGATGAAATAAATCAAAGTGCCAGATGGGAAAACTCAAAAACTAAGATTTTCGAAAGCCGCTACAAATAATAAAATATTAAATGTTATTTTGGCATTGATCAGACGCCAAAGTCTAATATAAACAAAAGGTGTGCAACATTGCAGTAGCAACCACATAGAAAAAAAGTTGAGTATCCTATTGCCAATGTGGTTTTAAAAAGCAAGACCACCAATCAAGTGAAAATAACTAAGGCAAAGAAGACATAAGTGTGGGGTTAGTTTAGCTTCCAGGACAGATATATCTGGATTTTGGAAAGGTCAACACCCCCCCACTCCCCCTCCCTCCCCCACAAAACTACCTTACTATAGTGCTGATGTGGGAGGTAAAAGGACAAATCAGTGTTGGAAGATACCTACCCTCCCAATTGAAAAAGAATTGACTTATTAAAACAAAATTAGTTTCTTGAGCAAGGGAACCTACACAGTGATGTTGACGGTAGGACAAAATTGAGGTTCCTCACTACCTGATGATAATCACGTATTGAACGTTGTGCTTTGGGCCACAATGTCTGGAATTGCGCCTTTATTTTAGCTCCAGCCACTGCTTACAGGAGCACACAGTGCTACCAGCCTTTAACCAGAATCCCTCTCATCTGCAGCTCAGGATAAAGAACATCATGGAAGTCAGACTTCAGTGCACAGAGAACACTAGACTGAGTTTTCCTATACTGCCTACCACGGAAACTACATGTGTAAATCTCCTTGTCATTTTAGAAAAACCTTAACTTTTAATTCTAAAAGCCATTTGATCTGATGACAAAATAAAGCTTATGCTGGATTAAGTAAGTAAAACCTTCTGCATGGTTCTTCTACGTAACAGCAATTAGTTTTTAAGAGAAAATCAAAGCCAACTGGACTTGAAACAGAAGAAACATCCTAGGAAAATTGAATCGCTACCTCTGAAGGAAGAACACCCTGTAAGTTAGATAGCTTCAACAATACAACCATATATAGCACACCCAGTTTTCTACAATAAAAATCTGTAGTTTTCCTCAGACTTCCCAGGAGTGATTTATAACACAGTATCAAAATGGGAACAGCAGATTGCTCTGTTACATAGTGTTACTGGTACACAGAACATAAACATCATAAGCCTACTTCAGAGTATCCAAAACATGCTTGCACCATTTCTAGGCATCTTGAGAGTAAGTTACTATACTCACTTGAAGAGCCTCAGCAGTTCACTGAGACTGCTTGTTCTCACAGAGACAGAAACATGCATAAACATGAGCAAAATGGGACCTTATAGACAATAATTATTAGTTTCCTGGATTCAAAACACAATTTGGTTACACTTTAAGAATGCACATCAATATTTTTCATTGTACATCACTACAGTTTATGTACGCTACACATCCACTGAGAAAAATATTAGGAACTAGTGAAATCACACTCCCACAAATTTAAATAAACTTTAAGATTGTAAAAAGCCCTGACACCTTGCAGTCATGCCCAAATTAAGTTGTTTTGTTGATTTGTAACTGTAGAGTCAACAGCAAACATAACTTCAGAGTTTTACAGCGTTCCATTATTTTAGCAATATGTTAAGACTTACACTGATAATGCCACCTATCCCATCTGCACAACTAGAATTAACACATTTTTGACAGTCATTAAGTAACTCCAAAGAGACTTCTTAAGAAAAGCCTCACTTAACGTATGCCATTTTCAGGTCTGAAAATTCAATCATGGTATTGTACTGCACAAGAAGCATCACAATGTCTATAACCATGGGAAATATATACTGCAATTCTGACTGTGGTGATTGTGTTTGCATAATTTTTATGATAACCTGCCTATTAGTTCAGGGATGTGGATTTCAATATTTGGAAATATACTGTAAGTATGAACCCAGGTACTTCACACATATTTTCAAAATACATATAGTGTAAAACTTATAAAAAATACCATCTTCAGTAAAATAAAACAACCAAACCCCCAAACCATGAAGATAATGTTTCTTTCCAGTTAATTCCTCATACATCAGTCAGTGCCTATTTGTAAGGACAGCTTGGTGTCTTTGCTCTTTGGAAATTCTGCCTGTTTCTTAATGAGACGGAATCACAATGTTAATTGCACACTGGAGTGTGTGACTCTCCTCCCTTCTTCCCCCCAAATGAAATGACCTAAGGCTTTAAGCTGTATATTAATTTTTAATCAAGAGCAGCTCTATCTGCTCTATTTCTTGGGCAAAATAATACTTCAGTACAAGGATAAGATCAGGAAAAGCCATAAAAGAAGAAAACATCTCAACGTCTGAAATGTTTATTTTAATAAACAGGCAATTTGTTAACATGAGAAGGAGCAAGGGAAAATGCTACCATTATTATAGATTACACGTTTTCAGCAAGTTCCCCCAAAATGAAATATGTTATCTACATGGCATTCTACAGTAAAAGAAGTGGTGAATATAAAAATGTATTGTGGAATATATCAAACATTTGTGTATATGGCTGTTTCAGGTAATGCAAGTGATCTGAATTAATCTCTTAAGAAACAATCAAGTATTCCTTTCTTTCAGGTTCTCCATTCAGTCCTCTCATTGAGGCAGAAGTAAGAAAATGCATGCAGCTATTACATGATAAAGATACTGACTGACCTTCTTCTAGCACTAAAGAAAACCTTGGTAAAAAACAAACCAGAACACCACACTTGGGTAAGTTTTTCTGAATCATTGCAAAGCTTCCACTTATCACGTACCTGCCTTCAGCCAATAAATATTCTTAGAAATGGTAATAATACATTTAAATTCAAGAATAATGAATTTGAAAGAACATGCCAAGCACAGACAGTTAAGGCACCCACGCATAAGAAATTAAGTATAACCCATTGAATGCCATAACAACCAACTAAGATAAATAAGATAGCTAGAGAGATTCCTAATTGCTTCATATTTGGAACTATTTATAAATTTATAAACACCCATCAACTTCGCCATCAAAAGTTTAGTGATTATGTAAAAACACAAAAGGTAGAATTTAGTTTCTGAAGGTGTTGTTTGTCACATGACCGGTAAGATTTTCTTTCTTCCATGCAACCAGATGCACAGACTTCCGTGAAAGGCCAAGCTCCATCTAATTCAGTGGAAATACCAAGGTAAAACAAGTACAGCAGTTGCCATGAAGTTCTTGGATAAAATCATTCCACAGAGAAGTTGGTCCTTTGGAACCTCCCCTGAACCAAAATGAGGATTTTTTTAAGGAGCTGCTCAGATGAAATCTGCTCTGGATGAAGGGGATATTGGCTAAAGCTGGGAAGCCCAGTGTCCGCAAGTGTCTGCTCTTGCGCAGTCAGCACCGTAAGTACAGTCTTTTGAGACTCTGTGGCGTACAGTTCTCCACTCTGCAGGGAGAAGCACTTTCTGGCAGGATCCACACCAAACCTCCAGCACATTGCTCTAGTCACAGCTTTCCATAGCAAAGGCCTGTATGAAAATCACAATAAATACATATTTTCCACTCATTGTTTGCTCTGTCTTGATTATTACTGCTAGCTGCTGCACAGACACGCTCCGGCTTTTACATTTGATTTTATGGACTGAGAACGAGATTCTTCTATAGTATGAAAATGCCTTGTACATGTGGATCCTCGAGTCACCAAGACACTTAAAGTGTTACCAGCATGAATTCCGTTCCTTGAGACAGAACTCAAACACTCTACACCAAGGCTTTCTTCTGAAAGCCATGAATCTGAACACATGAAACAACTATATGAGGTCACAGATACATTAAAAAGAAGCTGTTTATGGAAGAAACAAAACAGTTTTCTGCTTCTTCAACAGGAGACTTACACACTATTCCCCAAGAAATCGGTCTTCATCCGCACACAGTAGCACATGGGACAAAATTCTTGATAACTAGAGTCTTGTACAACACAGATGGACTTAACAGTAGGGCTTTCTCACAGCTCTAATTCACCAGGTTTTTGACAACACCCAAACAGAAATTTGAACGTTTTATGCCGGGTGCCAAAACCCGTAAGTGCCTCCTAAGGGTAATTCAGAGGCACCACTTAAGGCATCAGTCACTCGCCGTTTACTGTACATGACATCTGTAGGATGATTTAGTGTTCCTGATGCAGAGTGGAGAGTCATTTAGAGCCAGTTAAAGAAAAAGAACAAGCAGAGAGACATGTCTACAGAACACCTAACTAGGGCAACCTGGGGTACGCCTGTGGCTTGCCAAGATGTAGAATGCTAATTGTTAACGATGGCTGCTAATGATGGAGGAAAGGTAGGCACCTCCTGACCTGCAATATACTAGGGGCTAGAGGACTTCCCAGAAACTGCAAGGTCTTTCCTTCCCATCGCCAGCTCTAGACTTGAACCCTTACTCCCATTTCCCAGAAGAATTTCTTAACCTCTTAAGGCAGGCAGAAACTGCTCTCCTCTTCCATATGCTAGATCCAAGCTGGGAAAAGATAAGCATGAGATTTCTGGGGTCTGTGAACAAACAAGGGAAACCAAATCTGAGTCTTGCTTTGAAGCGCCTCTTACCTAACTGCTTCCGTCCAACTTTCTGGTGCTGTTTACGCACATTTCCACTGACATACACAAATGCCACACGTTACTGTAAGGCTGCCCAGACTGAGCACTCGCTCACATTTGAGGGAAAGAACCCTTAGCAGTCACTACAGAATGGCATCCCTCTCGCTTGGGTTCCTCATATGGCTTTCCTTTTCTCCACAGCAAGATAACAGAGGGGAAGAGGCCAGCTTCATTCCAAGCAAGATAACAGCCTTCTGGCAGGATGCTCTGGGCAGTAGGTGATCTGCCACCTAACCTCCTCAGCCTGGGAAGGACATGCTTGCAAAGTCAGGGGAATAATTAGGCAGCCACTGTGCAGACTCTGCTAACCCTTCAGTGGCAAGCAGAGCTCCCCTGCCTTCACCCAAAAGATGCCTCTGAGCATGCAGGGGACACTTTGGCTCCCAGAGAGTGAGCAGCACACAAAGCAGAAATGGTCTCAGTTTCTCAGGATGGTCTCTACAGCAGTTTTGCATAAAACACAGACTACACTGATCTGCCCGATGTCTCTGTTTTAGCTGCCGTGTTCACCAGGCAATCTGTGGCCCTGCTGGGCTCAAAACATTCTGCGTGCTTCAACACCACAGCAAGTTTTATCTCCCATCTCTACAGGGGATCAGACTGAACAACAAAAGTAATAGAAATATGGCAAGCATCTCTTCTGTTGGGCAAAGGAGACAGATTTTGCAAGACAACAGGATGGCCTAATGCGGGGGTTTGGGGAGGCGGAGGGGGGGTGTGTGGGGGGTGTTATACAGATGTAGGAGCAACTTGAAACATGCTTGCTCATCTGCTCACTGACACACATCTCTTCTGAAGATTAAAGCTTACATTCCTTATTTATACAATATATACATTTCAGGATTCTTTGTACAGCTGCTCTGAGTCAGGGCCTATCTGTATTTCTAAAATCGAAGAGTAAAATCCTTTAAATGAAATACATCCTCAAATAAAAAGTTAAGTACTGCCATTATACAGATCTTTATTTTATTATTTAAAGGCAACATGCATTGCACATCACTTCTGCCAACAGAGGACTTCAAGACAAGCACAGCATTACAGAAAATCATGTAATCTATAATTCATTCACAGAATAGTACAACGTGTACTCAGACATTTCTTCCATTGGATACACTGCATTATTCTGAGATTACCTCACTACTATGCCATTTTAATTATTGGCTGTTCAATCATTCAATTAAAAAAAAAAAAAAAAAACGCGCACACCTACAACTCCAAGAACCTCACAAAACCCCGGAAATCTTAGAATTATGTCATTAGGAGAGAAGTGTGGGAGATGTGTTATACGAGCTTTTCAAGAAAAGCTCACCTTTTCTGACCTCTCCTATATATACTACATTTCAGCAACCTGAAGAAGTACATTTAGTGTTGGAACAGGAATGTAATTATTTCCCACAGTTACCAATGTTCTTCAAGCAACACAGCAATCTTTTGCAATTTTCAAAACTCATTCCATTGTTCCTTGAGAAAAACAATTAGCATTTAAAATAGTTCAAGGAGTACTGCTCATCAAAACGATGGTCTTTATATTACAGAAGTGGAACATGGAAACACACAAAGCAATACAGTAGGACAGACTTTAACCTCCCCCTGCTTGTTACCCTGAATCTTTATATGGTCATCTTTGGCCACAAATCAGTAACAGAGGCAAGGTTACTCTCTACCTGATTGTAAATACAAATCCTCATCAAATATTTAACCCACTTACATTATCTTTAAGATAAGGAACATCTTTTAACTCAATAGTGCAAGACCTCTTTATTTAATAAAGAAAACAAAGCAACAGAAGACATTACTGATTTTAAAACTGCAGTGAACAGCAGCAGTAACAATCACCCACTAAGGCTAGAAATCACACAGGCTTCATGCATTACACACAGATGTGATGTAACCACGTCTCTTAGCTGGCTGAAGAAGGGTGGCTGAAATAGCAGCCTCCATCATACTAAAAGCTCCAGGCTACTTAACAGGAGTCTTAGATCTGCTACTCCCCCAGAGCATGGCTTTGGGAAGTCTGAGGCTAAAAAGCCAGTCCATTTATAAAAGAGGGAGCATACCTTAGAATATTCTATCTGGGGCTACTGTGAGGGGCAGTTAACAAATTCAAGGCATTCTGGACACACTGAAGGAGCCAGGCAGACGTCAGGCATAAACAGAGTATCAAGTCATCACAGAACCACAGAATAATTTCTGTTGGGAAGGACCTCTGGAGGTCACCTAGTCCAGCTCTCCGTGGAGAGAAGGGCCAATCTCCAAGTCAAACTTAACTTCAAAGTTAGATCAGCTCGCTCAGGGTCTTAGATGCTGAGTTTGAAGTAGTCTGGCTTTTGATTTATCATCCCCAACGCTTTTATCTGAAGGTGGGTGTATATTAAAGTAAGTAACATGCAAAACAACAGACCAGAGTTTTCAAAACCAGAAGGAATGTTTTAGTAATTCCTCCTTACATCGTTTCAGCCACTTCCTTCAGACTTAGTAATAACTGCATTTGTTGTTCTTATGCTATTCTACAGCAAACTATCAGCCTTGCTGAGCTTTTTACAAATATGCGTCAATATCAACTCTGAGCAATGATCCAGATCTTCTAATGAGGAAGCTGGTTTTGAGCTAGCAATTTCCCCTTGGAACAACTCCTTAGATTCAAAACAAGCAGATACCATCCAAGACTATTGAGCCATGTTGATGCAGATATCTGCATCTAATGTATAATTAAGGTTAAACCCCTTCAAGTATTACCACATGATCAGTCTCTGATGCTTTTTTTTTCATTTTAAGAACATATTAGAACAGAATTATAAGCATAAAGCTGGACTCAAGTTGTTTTCCTGCACTATGCTGGAAAGTTTCCTACACTGAGTTTCCCTTTATGGTTTTTGCACCACTAAGTTTAAACATGTACAGAGACCCCTGTTGCACTGATTTCTTTTTGACTTTCAGACATTCATGGACAGTTCTTAAAGAACATAGGTTCTTAAAGAAAACTGAATGTTGCATAAACAAATATGCAGGTTGTTAAGTAACAACGTCATACACCCACATAGACCAGAATGAATACAATTAATCAGTATAAAGCCATTCAAATATATTTTTATATAGGATATTTTCATGACAAACTGAGACGCTGCAAAGGAGCCATTGTTTTCTGTGAATAGCATATACGCGTACTGAAACCAAAATACACAATGTTTAACTGCGGATCACATTCTATGGAACCATTTATGTCTTCCACATCATATTTATGTACCTTTAAATCAAATGACAATAATGGTTGCAGTCTATTGCACAAATTAAAATTTACTGTTACTAAATCTGCAGGAAGAAGACAACTACCTGTGCAGGTACAGACACACTAGGCAGTTGTAAATAAGATGTGTTTAATTTTAGGCGATGCTGTGATAGAAATAAATATTCATACTTAAGTCGCAACTCTTGATAAATCTGTAAATGAACCATCACAAATTAGACATAATCCGCTTGAAATGAGTTCTAAAAAAAAATGTTGTTTAATGACACCAAAGGAACAGTTCAAACCCTTGTAAGCTTTATTTCAGTTTAGCATGACTTTCAAATACAGGTGACTTATGTTGGCTAATGCACAAGTTGTCTTTAAGACCTGATTCTAGAAAATAATGTTATGCCCAGACAGCTGGTGAAACTGTAAAGCTGGTGAAACTGTAAATCAATATTGCTGGATCTTAACATTTTATCACGAAGCTTTCTATACTGACAACTGTTATTTTTTCAGTTTCTGAAGTTGCTATTAGTGGGAATTTTAGAATTTCATTCAAGGAAGAGGAAGACAAGGGATATGCAAGAACACCTTTCTAGCTGCTGCAGTTACAGGAAAAAAATTAACAGGTGATTCACTTAGACCCTGAAGAGTCAAAAAGAAGAAAGCAAATTAAAATTAAATATTTTAGAGTCTTCAGATTTATAAAAATTGATTTGACTCATTTGACTGATTTTACATACTTGAAACAGCAATATTGTGAAGTACTTACATAACATTAAAAGCTGTACGAGAGCAAAGGATTGCGTGCAAGCTATAAAAAAAAGCCCTCAAAACAGTGAATGAATGAATGCAAGAATACATACTCCAAGCTCAAAAAAAACCAAGAAGGATTATTTCCTGCTTTAACAGCCAATGCAATCATGCTCTGTACATTTCCTTCTTCTCTCCACTACTAAAGTTGCCCTTTTGATAGCAGTGAGGGGTCCTACATCTAATTACAACAAAGGTTTTTAATTAAACCTCGAATATGCTTTAACAGCTTCTAGCATGAGCTTGCCCTTGATGGCGCCACTTGAGGTGCTCTCCTTCAAGGAATGATGAAATAAATCTGAAAACCATGGGTGAAGATGCCTTTTTTTTCTGGGTACTACTGTTTTTCACAGCTAGCTAGCTACAAAGCTGCTTGCACTGGTAACAGGCTAAAAGACCTTTCCCTGTGGGAGCTCTCCACTATCTCCAAAATACACCACTTGCTAGATTCTTGATGTAGGAGGAAAGTGCACTTAATATTTTAAGGCAAGCACACAAAATGGTCTCGAATATGAGCCAAATCCAACTTGGTGAACTTGCTGCGAGCCTTCCCGTTGACTTTAATAGGAATTGTAACGAACTAGCAGAAGGCAAAGGGACAACTGCACAGTTTCTCATATTTCAGGTCTCCTCAGAGTGCAGCACTGTGTGCCAAACATGAGGAAAATGAACGATTTATTCCAGTCACCTCAAATAAAACAATCATTCACTTCTTCCCCAGTAGCTTGTGAAACCTGGCTCTACCAGACTGGAAAGTATCGGAGGAAAATGAGTAAAGCTCATTCAAGAAACTTGAATAAAACTGGACAAGCAGGAATTTTTGTGCAAGGTAGAAGAAAGCACCAGGAGAGGGCAAATTTTCAACTCACAGCATCCAACAAAGCCACATTTCATTCCTGTCCATCCTCGCCCATTCATCTTCCACCTTCCCATAAACAGACAGGTGACCAATAAAGCAACGAGCAAGATTAGCGTCCTTTCATGCTGTTCCATAAGCTGTCCTGCTTTTCTTAACGTCCCACTTAACGTGTGTGTGTGTGTATACACGCATGCGTGGCGGGGAGATGGATTGAGGGGAGAGCCCAATAACGGCTGTGGAGGTGGGGGGCTTGAAGCAGGTTCTCATTCAAACCATCTGAAAAGTCTTTCTGCAGTCAAGGGGATACTATTTCAGGAGACAGGGAGAAGGGGCAAAGGATTCACGTTGCTAAGGAGACACGCAGAAGCTGACATTCCTACATAAATTTCCATTTATACTGGGGAAGGAAAAGAAAGCTCTCCGAAGTTTGTGTAGATACCGTGGTAACTGATTGAAACTGACATTTCTTTACAATTCGTTTTGGCATTACATGATTTAAAACAAAACCCCGAACAACATTCAAACCCTCGAATATTACTCCACACAATGGCAGAAAAAAAATTAAGCACAGCAGCAAAGGAACCTGTGCCATTTCTGCACAAGCAGATAGCAGTTATTTCCCTGAACCTATACAAGGATTCCAGAGAAGCGAGGAAAAAGGAAAGCATCTAGAATAGACAGTCAGCCCCTTGCCTTCCTTCCCAAAACAAACATCTTGCCCCTCTATGATTTACCCAACCGGAGAGCACAGCAATCCAATGGATGACTTGGCAATGGAAGCGTGTGTATGGGGAGGACAGGCATGGGGATGAAAACGGGGCAGGAGGGTGGAGAAGCTGGCTCCATATGTCAGTGTTTCTACTGGGACTCCAGAAGCTGCTATCTGGCATAAAGTAAATAAACCAATCCACGACAGCCTAAACAATTACAGTAGTAGAAAAGAATTCACTGAAGAACACTCAACAGGCAGCTTGTTTGTATCATTCACAACCTGGGTTTTTAAGTACTCCAAGCAATAGTGAAATAACATTAAAAAAAAAAAAAATCCATGACCAAAGAGCTAGAAAGCTGAAGAACGATGAGCATCAAGAAATCAAAACAGGGAGTGTGGCAAGAAGGCAAAGGAGCACGAAAGGCGATGGGCAGATCAGTACCTGCCGGAGAAGCCACACACAAGCGTCCCCAGGGGATGGAGTGAGAGCCAGATTCCAGCCCTCCTCACTCGGGACAACATAACAACCGGGTTTGGTTAGGAATCCCCAACTTTCCGAGACTAGTGACTTCGGGGGATGGGGACGGAGAGAGCGGTAAGATACTCGATCCACAACAGCTTCTCACTGTATGCGAACAGCTGCCACACGGAAAAATAACCCCAACTAGTGCAAACTCGGGATGTTTCGTGAAAAGGCGCTGAAAGGCAAGCGCGCCCCGCAGTCACAGGCGCCCACCTCGCAGCTCTCCCGCGCCCCCGGACCCGCTGGCAGGCAGAGGGACAGC